>NW_007258715.1:4601-92209 GCF_000164805.1 Carlito syrichta
CAGTGGAAAAAAAATAAACATTAACACCAACAAGGTCCCCCCAAAACCCACAAAGACATGGACACTAAACAGCATGATGCTAGACAACTCCTGGGTCAACAATGAAACAGAGATTAAAAGATATCTGGAAAAAAATGAAAATGAGAAAATGAAGAAGCATCTTACCAAAATCTCTGGGATGCCATGAAAGCTGTAGTAAGAGGGGAATTTATATCCCCACAAATGCACATGAAGAAAATGGAAGGATCACAAATTAACCATCTAACAAACCACCTAAGGAAGCTGGAAAAGTAAGACCACAAAAACCCTAATTTCAGCAGAAGAATCCAGATCACCAAAATAAAAGCCCAAATCCAGGACATAGAAGACAAAACGTTAAAACAAAAAAATCAATGAAACAAAAAGCTGGTTCTTCGAAAGGATAAACAAGATCGATGGTGTCCTAGCTAGATTGACCAAGAAAAAGAGAGAAAAGCCCAAATAAACACAATCAGAAACACAAAAGATGAAGTCACATCTGACCCTGAAGAAAAATACAAAAGATCATTAGAGACTACTATGTACACTTGTATGGAAACAAACATGAAAACTTTAAGGAAATGGAGGACTTTCTGACATCACACAACATGCCTAGGTTGAAACAAGGAGAAATGAGACCCTAAATAGACCAATAACAATCAAGGAAATTGACTACATAATAAGAACACTACCTATGGAAAAAAAAAAAAAAAGCCCTGAACCAGATGGCTTTCGAGCAGAATTCTACAAGACATTTAAGGAAGAGCTGATACCAATCCTACTGAAGGTATTCCAGGTGATTGAGAAAGATGGAACTCTCCCCAAATCATTTTACGAAGCTAACATCACATTGATACCAAAGCCAAGTAAAGACCCAACAAAGAAAGAGAACTACAGGCCAATATCTTTGATGAAAATAGATGCTAAAATTCTCAACAAGATCCTAGTAAACCGGATTCCACAACACATCTCAAAAATCATCATGACCAAGTAGGCTTCATCCCTGGGATGCAAGGCTGTTTCAACATTCGTAAAACCATAAATGTAATTAAATACATCAACAGATGTTAAAACAAAAACCACATGATTATATCATTAGATGCAGAAAAAGCTTTTGATAAAATCCAGCACCCTTTCTCGATAAAAACCCTCGAACATCTAGGCATACAGGGAACATACCTCAAAATAGTAAAAGCCATCTATGAGAAACCCACAGGCAGCAAACTCCTAAACGGACAAAAACTGGAACCATTTCCCCTGAAAACTGGAACAAGACAAGGATGTCCACTCTCACCCCTCCTGTTCAATATAATATTGGAAGTCCTGGCTAGAGCAATCAGAGAAGAGAAGGCAATCAGGGGTATCCAAATAGGAAAAGAGGAAGTCAAGTTATCTCTCTTTGCAGATGACATGAGTGTGTACCTTGAAAACCCAAGAGAATCTGTCAAAAACCTCCTTACACTGATAAAGGACTTTGGCAAAGTCTCAGGATATAAAATAAATGTGCAAAAGACAATCACAATAAACAAATAGAAACCCAAATAAAAAGCACAATTCCATTCACAATAGCCACAAAAAAAAGAAAAAAAGAAATACCTTGGCATCTTCCTAACCAGAAATGTGAAAGACCTTTACAATGAAAACTATAAAACACTGCTCAAAGAAATCAAAGATGACACAAACAATTGGAAAAATATCCCATGCTCATGGATTAGAAGAATCAACATTGTGAAGATGTCCATCCTATCTAAGGCAATCTACAGATTTAATGCAATACCCATCAAATTACCAGCAACATTATGTCAGACCTAGAAAAAACAATACAGGAATTCATATGGAAATACAAATGACCAAGAATAGCCAGAACAATCCTCAGCAAAACAAAACAAAACAAACCAAAACAAAAAACAAGGCAGGTGATATCACATTACCAGACTTCAAACTTTACTATAAAGCTACAATAATAAAAACAGCTTTGTATTGGTACAGGAACAGGCATATAGACCAATGGAATAGAATTGAGATTCCAGAAGCAAAACCTCAATTTCTCAACCAACTCATCTTCAACAAAGCCTCCACCACCTACCACTGGAGAGAGGAGAACCTATTCAGTAAATGGTGCTGGGAAAATTGACTGACCACATGCAGAATACTCAAACAAGACCCCTATCTATCCCCATACACAAAAATTAACTCTAAATGGATTAGAGACCTAAATGTAAAACCTCAAACCATAAGAACTTTAGAAAATTCAAGACATATCCTTATGGAAGTTGGAACTGGCATCCAATTCCTGAATAAAACCCGAAATCCACAGGCCATAAGAGATAAGATAGACAAGTGGGATCTCATTAAACTGACAAGCTTCCGCAAAGTCAAAGAAACCATCAAGAGTGCAGGGAGACAGCCCACAGACTAGGAAAAAGTATTTGCCAATTCCAGGTCCAACAAAGGCTTAACATCTTGGATCTACAAGGAACTCAAACGTCCTGAAAAGAAAAAAACAAATAACCTCATTATAAAGTTGGCAAAAGATATGAATGGACACTTCTCAAAGGAAGACATCTGGGCAGCCAACAGACACATGAAGAAATGTTCAGCCTCACTAATCATCAAGGAGATGCGAATCAAAACCACACTGAGATACCATCTAACTCCAGTTAGAATGACAATTATCAATAACTCAAAAAATAACAGTTGCTGGAGAGGGTGTGGTGAAAAGGGAACGCTTCTACACTGTTAGTGGGAGTGCAAACTAGTGCAACCTCTGTGGAAAACAGTGTGGTGATTCCTAAAAGCTCTAAATATCGACCTCCCATATGACCCCGCAGTCCCCCTACTGGGAATATACCCTGAAGAACTCAAATCACTCTATGAAAAAGATACCTGCAGACGTATGTTTATTGCAGCATTGTTCACAATAGCAAGAACCTGGAATCAACCATGCTGTCCATCAAAAGAGGACTGGATTAAAAAAATGTGGTACATATACACAGTGGAATACTACACAGCCATAAAAAAGAACAAAATCATGAATTTTGCAGCAACCTGGATGGAACTAGAGTCTATAATACTGAGTGACCTGTCTCAGAAACAAATATCTGAGTATCACACGTTCTCACTCACATAGTGGACCTTGAACATTCATCGTAATACTATAAGAAAAGGACTGGGCCGGGCTCGGTGGCTCAGCCTGTAATCCTGCGCCTTTGGGAGGCTGAAGTGAGTGGATTGCCTGAGCCTGTGGATTTGAGACCCGCCTGGGCAGCGAGACCTCATCTCTACAATAAATCAAAAAATCAGCCGGGTGTGGTAGCGCGTACCTGTAATTCTGGCTACTTGAAAGACTGAGGCGGAAGGATCGCCGGAGCCCAGCAGGTGAGGCTGCAGTGGCCAGAAGTGGCCACTGCACTCCAGTCTGGGTGACTGAGTGAGACTCCAACTCAAAAAAAAAAAAAAAAAAAAAAAGAAAAGGACTGACAGTGGTGGGAAACTCTGGGGGGGGAGGGGAAGGGAGATGGGATTAACGGTAGTAATATCTGTCTGGGATGGGGAAACACCCCTTATCAACAAGGGTGCCTGAACGAAGCATATTTGTATACCTAACCCTTAACTGTACCCCACAATATCAAAATAAAAAATATTGATAAAAAAATTTAAAAAATACATAGGCTGGCTGGGCTCGGTGGCTCAGCCTATAATCCCACACTTTGGGAGGCTGAGGTCCGTGGATTGCCTGAGCTCACAGGTTCGAGACCCACCTGGGAAACTTGGTGAGACCTTATCTCTACAATAAATCAAAAAATTATCCGGGCATGGTAGTTCCATCTACTTGGAAGGCTGAGTGGAAGGATCGCCGGAGCCCAGCAGGTTGAGGCTGTGGTGACTAGGAGTGTGCCACTGCACTCCAGTCAGGGTGACAGAGTGGGACTTCAACTCAAAAAACAACAACAACAAAAAAACATAGGCACCCAATATAGTAGCACCCATATTTATTAAAAAATTGCTACTAGGCCAGGTTCAGTGGCTCAGGCCTATAATCCCAGCACTTTGGGAGGCTGAGGTGAGAGGATTGTCTGAGCCCTCAGATTCAAGACCAGCCTGGGCAACATGGTGAGATCTCATCTCTACAATAAGTCAAAAAGTTAGCTGGGCATGGTAGCATGCACCTGTAGTTCTGGCTACTTGGAAGACTGAGGTGGAAGGATCACTGGAGTCCAGCAGGCTGACGTTGTGGTGGCTGTGAATGTGCCATTGCACTCCAGCCTGGGTGACAGAGTGAGACTCGAACTCAAAAAAAAAAAAAAAATTGCTACTTAATTTAAGAGAGGACATAGACAACCACACCAATGGTGGGGAATGTCGACACCCCACTAATAGCATTAAGCAGATCATCATGGTAGAAAATTAACAAGGAAATTCTGGACTTAAATTTGACATTCAATCAATTAGATTTAACAGATAGCTAAAGAACAGTTTACTCAACAGTCACAGAATATACATTTCTCTCACCTATACATGGATCATACTCCAAGACTGATCACATTTTAGTCATAAATCAACTTTGAATACATTCAAAAAAAATTGAAATCATAGCAAACATCTCAGGCCATAGTGGCAGAATAAAACTAGAAATCAACACTAAGAGGAATCTTCAGAAAACCACATACAAGGAAATAAAATAACTTTCTCCTGAACAATTTTTGGTTAAACAATGAAATAAAGAGAGAAATAAAATAATTTTTCAAAGCAAATATAAATGAAGACAAAGTATACCAAGACCTCTGGGATACTACCAAATACGTGCTCATAAAAAAAAAAAAAAAAAGAAAAATCTCAAATGAGCAATCTAATGTCTTACCAAAGGGAACAAGCAAATTGGGAACAAACTAAAACCAAAGCTAGCAGAAGAAAAATAAATAAATAAATAAATAAATAAATAAATAAATAAATAAATAAATGAAATTGAGATTCCCCTTCAAAAACAAAAACAAAAGAACCCTTCAGTTATCAATGAGTTTGAAAAGCTGCTTCTTTGATATGATAAACAAGACTGACAGATCCCTGGCCTGGCTAACAAAAAATGTGTGAGTGTGTGTGTGAGAGAGAGTGCGTGTGCGTGTGCAAAAGAAAGAGAGAGAGAGAGAGAGAGAGAGAGAGAGAGAATAATCAGATAAATACAGTCAGAAATGAAAAAGGCAACAATATAACTGACCCAGAAGAAATACAAAAGACTATTAAGGTTATTATAAACATTTGTATGTGAGTAAATTATAAAATCTAGAGGAAATAGATAAATTCCTGGAAACATATAGCCTCTCAAATCAAAAAAGGAAGAAATTTAAACACTGAGTAGACCAATAATGATCTACAACATTGAATTAGTAATAAAAAAGTTACCTCCAAAAAGTAGTCTGGGATCTGCTGGCTTTGCAGCTGAATTCTACCCAGTGTACAAGGAAGAGATGTTACCAAAACCACTAAAAGTAGTCCAAACAATTGAGAAGGAGGGACTCCTCCTTAATTCATTCTATGAAGCCAGTATCAACCTGATACCAAAAAATGACAGACACAAGAATGAAAGAAATTACGGGCCAATATCCCTAGTGAACATAGAATCAAAAATCCTCAGCAAAACTCTAGCAAACCACATCCAGAAGTATATTTTTAAAAAATTACTCATAATGATCAGGTGGGATTTATTCCCTAGATGTAAGGCTAGTTCAACATATGGCAAATCAATAAACGTGATTCACCACATACACATAAATAAAAGCAAGGATCACTTGATCATCTCAATAGACACAAAAAAGCATTTGACAAAATCCAACAACCCTTCATGATAAAAACTCTCAACTACCTAGGCGTTGAAGGAACATTCCTCAAAATAATAGCCACCTATGACAAACCCACAGCCAATATCATACTTAATGGGCAGGAGTTGGAAGCACTCCTCCTAAAATTTGGAACAAGAAAAGGATGCACACTGTCACCACTCCTATTCAACATGGAACTGGAAGTCCTAGCCACAGCAATCAGGCAAGAGAAAGAAATAAAAGGCATCCTATATAGGAAGACAGGAGGTTAAATTATCTCATTTGCAGATGATATAATTCTATATCTAGAAAACCCCAATGATTCCAAAAGAATTCCAGCACTCATAAGCAACTTCAGGAAAATCTCAGGTTACAAAATCAACACTCAAAAATTAGTTGCATTTCTATTCACTAACAACCTTCAAGCTGAGAACCAAAATAAGAACACAATCCATTTACAATAGACACACACACACACACACACACACACACACACACACACACGCACACACATATGCACACACACTTCAGAATACATCTAACCAAAGAGGTGAAAGATCTTTGCAACAAAAGCTTACAAAACATTGCTGAGAAAAAGTCAAAGAAGACACAGACAAACGAAAAAGCATTCTATGCTCATGTATTGGAAGAATCAATAGTGTTAAAATGTGCATATTGCCAAAAGCAATCTACAGATTCATTGCAATCCCTATCAAATCACCAGTATCATTTTTCAGACCTAGAAAAAACAATATTTAAATCATATGGAAACAATCAAGAGTCTGCATAGCCAAAGCAATCCTAAGCAAAAAGAACAAAGCTGGAAGCACCACATTGCCCGACAAGGTCACAGTAACCAAAAGAGCATGGAATTGGTACAAAAATAGACACATATATCAATGGGACAGAAGAGAGAACCCAGAAGTAAAACCAGAGTCCTACAACCATCTCATCTTTGACAAAGTCAACAAAAACAAACATTAGGAAAGGATACCCTATTTAACAAATGGTGCTGGGAATACTGGATAACCATATGCAGAAGAATGAAGCTGGACCCTTTACTCTTACCGTAACAGAAATTAACTTAAGATGGAACAATGACTTAAATGTAGATCTCAGATTATAAAAAAATCTTTGAAGAAAACCTAGGAAACACTCTTCTGGACATTGGCATAGGCAATTAATTCATGACCAAACCTCAAAAGCAAAAGCAGCAAAAGCTAAAATTAACAAGTGGGACCTAATCAAACCCAAGGGCTACTGCACAGCAAAAGAAACCATCAACCATATGAATGAACAATCTACAGAATGGGAGAAAATATTTGTAAACTATGCATCTGACAAAGGACTAATATCCAGAATCTACAGAGAACTCAAATGAATTGACAGGAAAACAAAACAAAACAAATATCCTCATTAAAAATGGGCAAAGTACATGAACAGACACTTCTCAGAAGAACATACAAGCAGACAACAAACATGAAAAAATGTTCAACATCACTAGTAATCAGATAAATGCTAATAAAAACCACGTTGGGATACCATCTTACACCAGTGAGAATGGCTTTTATTAAAAAGTCAAAAAACAACAGATGTTGGTGAGGTTGTGGAGGAAAGAAAATGCTCCAACATCATTGGTGGGAATGTAAGCTTGTTTAACTACTGTGAACAGCAGTTTGGAGATTTGTCAATGAACTAAAAATAGATTTAACATTGAAGCCAGAAATCCTATAAATGGGTATATACCCAAAGGAGCATAAGCCATTCTACCAAAAAGACACCTGCACACATGTGTTTATTGTAGCACTATCCACAATAGCAAAAACGTGGAACCAACTTAGGTACCTATCAATGGTGGACTGGATAAAGAAAATATGGTACATATAAACCATGGAATGCACAACCATAGAAAAGAACAAAATCATGTTCTTTGCAGCAACATAGATTCAACTAGAGACTATCATCCTAAGCGAATTATCACAGAAACAGAACACTGAATTCTGTATGTTCTCCCTTACAAGGGGAAACTAAACACTGAATACATATGGGCATGAGGATGGGACAACAGACACTGTGGCACTCCTAAGTGGGGAGGCAGGGAGGGGGTAAGTGTTGAAAAACTACCTACTGGGTACCATGTCTACCACCTGAGAAGGGCTGAGTAAAAGTCTAAACCTCACCATCATGCAATATACTTATGTCACAAACTTGCACATGAACTCTTTGAATCTAAAAAAAATTTTATTTTATTTATCTATTTTTTTGAGTTGGAGTCTCACTCTGTCCCCCAGGCTGGAGTGCAGTGACATGCTCACGGCCACCCCAGCGTCAACCTGCTGGGCTCTGGTGATCCTTCCACCTCAGCCTTCTAATAGGTGGAACTAAGGCACATGCTACCATGTCCCCCTAATTAAAAAAAGTTTAAAAAAAATACTAGAGTTGAATACTCCTTAAAAGACACAAAATTCTTCAACAAAATATTATTAAATCAAACTCAGTCATATAAAAAAATAATATATTTTGACCAAGTGATATTAATCCAGAAACTTAAGATTATTAACATTTAGAAATCAATCAATGTAATTCACCACATTTACGGAATACAGGTGAAAAGACAAATAATCATCTCAATACATGCAGAAATATATCTGGACATAATTTAATGACTATTCATTATAAAAACTCTTAGAAAGCTAGTTATTGAAGAAAATTCCTTCAACCTGATTAAGGGCATCACAACAAAACAAAACAAATTAAAAAAATACACTAGTTCTTACACAATCAATGAGTCAAAGAAGAAATCACAGGGGAAATTAGAAAATACTTGGTGATGAATTAAAATGAAACACAACACACCCAAACTAACAGGATGCAGAAAAAGTAACACTAAGAGAGAAATTTATAGCTGTAAATGTATACTTTAAAAAAGACCTCAAATCAATAACCTAACTGTACACCATAGGAACTAGAAACAGTAGAGCAAAGAAAACCTGACGCTAGCAAAAGGAAGAAAAGAAAAAGGTTAGAGCAGAGATAATCAAGATAGAGGATAGAAAAACAATAGGGGTAATCAATGAAACCACCAGTTTGTTCCTTGAAAAGATCAACAAAATTGAAAAACTTTTAACTGTATTGACTAAGAAAGAGAGAGAGAAGACTCAAATGACTAAAATCAGAAGTGAAATTGGAGGTATTGTAACAGTGGAAAGAGGCTTATCATGACTAATTCCATTTTGTCTCTGAGCCCCCATCCCTGCAAGTAATAGGCTAAAAAGCTTCGCTTAGCTTTGCATGTACCAGATAATTATAGGAATAATTTAACTTGTAGTTCAGGTTCAGAAAAAATGATAACAGTCTCATTCTCCAAACTAACTCTCAAGAAGAGTATACACACAAGTAACAATGTTACGTTAAAAACTTGTGGGAATATTGTGACCTGACCAAGGACAAAGAAGTTTCCCAACCTTCTTGAATACTTGCTGCCACCCAAATGTCGATGGTGGCTGGTTATTTCTCTTGACGTCAACCTCCTCCTCTTCCTGCTGCCCTTAACATAAAAAAGAGCCTGAAATTTGTACTAACTCAGGATGGTTCTTTAGGACTTTAGTTCACCATCTTCTTGGTTTGTTGGCTGTCTGAAATAAAGTCACCTTCCTTGCCCCAGTACCTTGTCTCTTGACTACTGGCTGTCATGCCGCAAACATTATGAGCTTGGTCTTGGTTACAGCATTATTACAGATTTTACAGAAATAAAAAGGATTAGACCAGCCTGAGAAACATAGCAATATCCTGTCTATAAGAAAAAATTAAAAAACTAGCTGAGCATGGTATCCTGAGTCTGTAGTCCCAGCTATTCAGGATGCTGAGGTAGGAGGATGCTTGAGCCCAGGAGTTTGAGGCTACAGTGAGCTATGATGGTCTTACTGCATTTCAGCCTGAGGGACAGAGTGAGACTCCATCTCTTAAAAAAAAAGGATTGTAAGGGAACATGATATAAAACTGTACATCAGTACTGGTAACCTAGATGAAATGAACATATTCCTGGAAAGACACACACTACTAAAACTGATGAAGAAATAGAAAACCTGAATAGATACATAACTTTTAAGGCAATTGAATAAAACACCTCTAGTCAAAGAGAAACCCAGTACTAGATGGCTTCACTGTTGATTTTTACCAATAATTAAGAAAAATATTAAGACCAGTCTTTCTTAAAAAAAAATTAAAGAGGAGGGAACACTTCCTAACTAATTATATGAAGCCAGAAATTCCCTGATAGCAATGCCCAAGACACTACAAGAGTTAAAAAAAAAAAATCGTACAGACCAATATCCTTTATAAATATTAGTACAGCCGGGCTCGGTGGCTCAGCCTGTAATCCTGCACCTTTGGGAGGCTGAGGTGAGTGGATTGCCTGAGCCTGCAGGTTCGAGACCCACCTGGGCAACTTGGCGAAACCTCATCTCTACAATAAATCAAAAAATCAGCCGGGTGTGGTAGTGCACACCTGTAGTTCCGGCTACTTGGAAGGCTGAGGCGGAAGGATCGCCAGAGCCCAGCAGGTCAAGGCTGCGGTGGCCGGGAATGGCCACTGCACTCCAGTCTGGGCAACAGAGTGAGACTCCAACTCAAAAAAAAAAAAAAATCAGTACAATAAAACCCCAACAAAATACTAGTGAACTGAACTCAGCAGCATAAGAGTGCGATTCATGTCTGAAATAAAAGAATAATTTGGCATACAAAAAATGATACATATATTACATTAACAGAATGAAGAAAAAATAACAGTCATCTCAATTGATGAAGAAGCATTTGAGAAAACTCAATACGTTTTCATGATAAAAACACTCAATACATTGAAATAGAAGGAAACTTCCTCAACATCATAAAGTCATATATTTTAAAAAACCCCACATCTAACATTGCATTTAATAATGGAAAACTGAAAACTTTGCCTGTAAGTTTAGGAGGAAGATAAAAATTGTACTTTTCCCCACTTCTATTCAATATAGTATAAGGAGTTTAGCCAGAGCAAACAGGCAAGAAAAAACAAAAGACATGCATATTATAAAGGAAATAGTGAAATTATCTCTGCTTCTAGATGTCATGATTTATATATAGAAAATCCTAAAGATTCTATCAAAAACTGTTAGAGCTAACAAATGAATTTAGTCAAGTTGCAGGATACAAAATCAACACACACAAATCAGTTGCATTTCTATATACTAGCAATGTTATCCAAATAGAAATTAAGAAATTAAGAAAACAATTATTTTACAGTAGCATCAAAAATAATAAAACACTTAGGAGTAAGTTAACTACAGAGACAATAGACTTGTACACTGAAAAGTATAAAACATTGCTGGAAGAAATTAAAGAAGATATAAGTGAGTGGAAAGACAGTCCATATTTATGGTTTGGAAGAGTTGATATTGTTAAGATCACAATATTACCCAATGCAATCTACTGATCCAATGCGAGTTTTATCAAAATCATCATGGTGGTTGGGTGCAGTGGCTCACACCTATAATCCCAGCACTTTGGGAGACCAAGGTGAGTGGATTCCTTGAGTCCAGGAGTTCGAGACCAGCCTTGGCAACATAGTGAAATCTTGTCTGTACAAAAAATCAAAGGAAATTAGCTGGGCATGGTGGTGCATGCCTGCAGTTCCAGCTACTTGGGATGCTGAGGTGGAGGGATCACCTGAGCCCAGTTTGTCGAGGCTGTCATGAGCCTGCCACTGCAATCCAGCCTGGGCAACAAAGTGAGACCCTGACTAAAAAATAAAAAAAATTAAAAATCATCATGGAATTTATTTTTCCAGAAAAGAAAAATCCCATCCTAAAATTCATATGAAATTTCCAGAAATTCCAAGTAGCCAAAACAGTCTTTAAAAAGAGCAAAGCTGGAGACATCATACTCCCTGATCTTAAACTATATTACAAAGCTATAGTAATTCAAACCATATGGTATTGGCAGAAGGACAGACATATAGATTAAAGAAAACAACAGAGAACTCAGGAATAAATCCTCATAACTATAGCCCATTGATTTGTTTTATATGAATGCCAATACCATTTAATTGAGAGAGGATAGTCTTTTCAACAAATGGTGCTGAGAGAATTGGATAGCCACATACAAAAGAATGAAGTTGGACCCTTACACTATACAGAAAAATTAACTCAAAATGGATCAAAGATAATAGCTAAAACTATAAAACCCTTAGAAGAATACATCAGAAAAAATTTTCGTGGCATCAGATTTGGCACTGATTATTATTATTATTTTTTTTGAGTTGGAGTCTCACTCGGTTGCCCAGACTGGAGTGCAGTGGCTGCTCCCGGCCACCGCAGCCTCGACCTGCTGGGCTCCGGCGATGCTTCCACCTCAGCCTTCCGAGTAGCGGGAACTACAGGCATGTGCCACCACGCCCGGCTGATTTTTTGATTTATTGTAGCGATGAGGTCTCGCTGCCAGGCGGGTCTCGAACCTGCGGGCTCAGGCAATCCACTCACCTCAGCCTCCCAAAGGTGCGGGATTACAGGCTGAGCCACCGAGCCCGGCTTGGCACTGAATTTTAAAAATATGATACCAAGAGTAAAAATAGGTAAACAAATAGCAATAAAAATCAAAGAGATACATTGGCATCTTCAAAATTAAATGCCTCTTTGCACCAAAGAACATTAACAAGTGGGTGAAAAGGCAATCTAATTAACAGGAGAAAACACTTGCAAATAATTTCTGATAAGGGATTGCTATCAAGAATATATTAAGAACTTCTATAACTCTATAACAACTACCCAATTTCTCTAACTCTATAACAACTACCCAGAGGACCTCAGTAGACAGCACAACAAAGAATATATGCAAATGACCAATAAGTATATAATATGCTCAACATTAGGGAATTTCAAAGAAAAAAATCACAATGAGATATCACTTTATACCCTTTAGGATGGCAATCATTAAAAAAACAGAAAAATAAGCACTGGTGAGGATATGGAGAAATTGGAATCCTTGTGCACTGCTGGTGAGAATGTAAAATGGCACAGCTGCTGTGGAAGATAGTGTGGCAGTTCCACAGGAACCTAAATATATAATTACCTTTCTATTACCATAAAATTACTATATGATCTAGCAATTCTATTCTAGGTATATACCTAGAAGAATTGAAAATGGGGACTTGAACATATATTTGTATAACAGTGTTCATAGAATGATTTTTCACAATAGCAGAAAGGCGAATGGCTAAACAAAAGTGGCATATTTGTACAATGGAATATTATTCAGCCCCCCAAAGGAAATAAATTTTGATATGTGCTGCTACATGCATGAACCTTGAAATTCTCATGCTAAGTGAAATAAGCTAGAGACAAAAGGACAATTATTGTATGCGTCCACTTATTTGAGACACTTAGAATAGGCAGATTCAAAGACACAGAATGTAGAACAGAGGTTACCAGGGTCTGGGGGAGGGACAAATGTAGTGTTATTTTTTGATGATTGTAGAGTTTCTGTTTGGGATGATGAAAAAGTTCTGGATATAGTGATTATGGTTACATAATATTGTGAATATACTTAACGTCACTGAGTTGTACACATAAACAGTTAAAATGGTAAATTTTATATTAAATATGTATTTTACTGCAATAAAATAAAATTAAAAAAAAATCCTAGCACAAACATCATATTTAAAGGTGAAAGAATAAATACTCAGAGAAGGATGTCCCCTCTCACTGTTCTATTAAACATTGTATTGGAGGTCCTAGCCAGGGCAATAAAGCTAGAAATCAATTTTTGGAGTTGTGATGTACAGGGTTGTAACCATAGTTAATAATAATGTATTAAATTCTTGTAATTTGCAAAGAGAGCATACTTCAAGTATTCTGACTGCAAAAAAAAAATGACAACTCTGGGAGGTGATAAATATGTTGATTAGCTTAATTGTGGTAATTATTTCACAATGTATACATATATTAAAATATTGTGTTGCAAATTTTAAATATAACAATTTCTATTTGTCAATTACTTAATAAATGTGAATAAATTTGTCAATTTTTCAATAGATGTGGACAATAAAAAGTATTTAAAAATAAGTGGTAAATTTCTTTTTCAAAAAAGATGAGACTTTATGGAGAAGGAAAGAAAATAGAGGGATAATGTCAAGAGAACTATCAAATATTTTCAATGATGGGAAAGAGGCAGAAGTCAGGAGCACAGTTAGAATTTGACCAAGTAGAGAGTTTCACCAATAACTAAAGTATATATATTTCATTCTCAGTTGCCCTTGAAATGCCCCATGCTTTAGGATAATGATGCCACAATAAGAAACTTTACAGGCAAGCTATGTAGAAAAGAAATAAAACCCAGCATGAATCAAATTCTTATTGCCAGTAATTAGAAGTTGAGTAACCCATGTAATGCCACAACGTGGGATAACTTGGGGACGCCGTTGGTCTGCAAACAAAGAAGAACTTGACTTTACAGACAGATTTGTATTAAGATTGTGTACCTGAGTGTTTCTGGATATTTCACAATACCTGTTTCCCCTACTAGTTGAAACACAATTACAGACAAGTTGAGTAGCTATAAAGCCATTCTCTCTTGATTTTATAAATAGCCATCACTGCAAGAAGGTTGTTGGACTTCGGGAAGGGAAAAACTCATTGTCTTGGTGGTCTGTAGAGACCTGTTCCTTGAGTCTGTACAAAAGGAAAGAGAGGTATTAGAATAAAAATATCAACAGAAAATCTCAAAAAAGTCCCTGAAACAGAAACAGTACAAGGGACAGCTAACTATAACATAGAAAGTTTAGCCTATTGGAAACTAAAGCTTCTAATGAATTTTAGGTCAGAGTCATCATTTATGTAGAAACATGAGAAGTACAGCCATTTCAATGGTGAAATTACAGATTTTAGAAAATATTGTCAATGATACTTTTACTTATTGAAGTGTGTAGGATGCACAGATAAAAATTCTCAAAAGAAAAAATTCTAGTTTTCAACAATTCCACTGAGAAGCAAAAAACAGCAAATAAACATGCAGTTCAAGAAGAACAATAAAATAACGGACAAGAAGTTTGAAATAATTAAGATTAAAGCAGAAATTAATCAATTAAAATTTAAAAAGGAGACTTGAGAGGAACTGCTAAAGCTAGATATGTAAAAGGACCAATAAAATAGATTTTTCACTAGTGTGAATTAAGAAAAAAGGCAACTTTGGAATGAAAAAGATCTTGTAGTTACATCTGGAAGAAATTTTTAAATTATAAAATAATTCTGTATAAAGTTCATGTCTATTTTTAAATCTAGTTTAAGTGAATGATTATTTAGAGGAATATTTAATAAAATTGATTCAAGATCAGCATATTCACAAAGTAAGTTGAAAAGGGTACAAAAAAATCTATGTCCTACAAAGGAGCAGGAGAAAAATATGTTGATGAGAACATAACTACTTAATATATTTCAGAGCCACATAAAAGGATGGTATTATGGGCTTAATTGTGTCCCTCCCTCACTTTGTATGTGGAACCCCTAGTTCCCGATGTGACTGTATATGGAGGTAGGACCTTTGGAAAGTAATCAAAGTTAAATGAGGTCACAAGGTTGAGGCCCTAATTCAGTAGAATTGGTGGCTTTATAATAAGACACACCAGAAAGCTCCATCTCTCTCCCATGTGGGTGACACAATGAGGGGGCAGCCATCTACAAGCCAGGAAGAGAGCCTTCACCAGAAACTCAGTCAGCCTGCACCTAGATTTTGAACTTTTCCAGAACTGTGAGAAATAAATTTGTTGTTTAGGCCAACCAGTCTGTAGTATTTATTTATGGCTACCTGGGCTGGCTAATACAGATGGAAGCCTTTCCAATTTATTTTTGCCAGCCTGACATAATACTAATTCCAAAACCTGACAGATAATAGTACTCAAAATATACAACCCACTCTCCTTAAAGTTTACAAATCCAAAAACAAATATTACCAGAAGAATTCAGCAAAGTAGTCAAAGAATTAACAATGTGACACTGTACTGTTTATATTAAAGTAGTGTGAGAATGGTTGAACATTGGTAATTCTATTAGTCTAATATGTATATAAATAGGCTAAAACAGGGGTCAGAAAACTTTTTCTGACAAAGGCCATTAAATATGCTAGTCCTTGTGGTAAAAACAGTCTCTGCTGCAACTACTCAGCTCTGTCATTGTCGCCCCAAAGCAGCATTAGATAATATGTAAATAAATGGACAGAACTATGTTCCAATATAACTTTATAAAAGTGAATTTTGTCAACCTTTGGAATGAAGAAGAAAAAAAAAAAGATTTTATATATCTGGAGGTTAAAAAAAGGATTTGAAATCAATACTGTAAATATAAATCCCAGTTAAAAAATGAATAAAATGAATTTTATGGCCCAAATAGAATAATCTTTTACAAGGAAACATGGGAAGTGCTGCCATTATAGTCAGGAAGGAAGTTACTGACACCTGGTATTATTGCAATTATTCACTGTTGCACTGGATGTCTTAGTCAATATAACCAAGACAAAAAATAAGTAACATATACTCAAATAGAAAAGATAACTTTTCTGCAATAGAGTTTTTCTATTCTAAAATGTAAGAAAATCAACTGAAAAATTATTAGACTAGACAGAGATTTGTATTGCATGGTTAGAGAAAAGGTAAATATACAGAATATCAATAGTGTTCTTTGTAAAAATTGAAATAAAAAGACTCCCAAACAACGTAATTTTCCTAAACAATTTCACACCCTGCCCAGTAATAGTCCCTGGTGAAAGGACACACGAATACTGTGAGCCACTGTTAGGGTTGGGAGCTGAATGCATCTCTCTGGTGGGAAACATAAAGAAGCAACTATTACATTTCACTGAAGAATGTAAAAAAGTAATGAATCAAGGGAAATCTGTTTTCCCCAGATGGAAGAGTTGGTCATTGTATGAACACTTAGTCTCCAGTAAAATCAGAAAAGCATGGATTTGAACCAGAAGTCATTCATTCATTCAACACACAACCTAGTCACTCTTCCAGGGGCTTGGATTCATTCAATAATAAAATGGCAAAGGCCCTTGCCCTTGCGGGAATTATCTTCTAGTCAGGCAAGATAGGCCATAGACAATAAACCCAATGATGTATTTTAGAAGGTGGTAGATAAAGCAAGAGAAGGAGGATCCAATGTTTAGGAGCAGTTAAGGGGCGCGTTGGTTTGCAATTTTAAACGGTGGTGTTAGGTGTGCCCTGACTGAGAGGTGACATTTAAGCAAAAACCTGGAGGAGGTGTAGGAGGGAAGCGTCTGGGGAGAAATATCCCAGGTAGAAGTTAGTTCCAATGTTCTAAGACACAAATAAGGATTACAGCTTGTTTTAATTGGTACCATGTAATGCCTTAATAATTATCTACATACGTGAGATGTTTTACATATATTTCACATTTTATCTAAAATGATCCTGTTAAGATAAAGCCTCAGTTTTTCCTTTTGATCTTAAATGAGGTGACTAGTTTAGTGGCACATAAAGCTGATTCCTTAGGAAATTAGAACAATTATAAGCCTCTCAGGAATCAGTAAATGGTGAAGTTTGTCAAAAAGTAAAAGGTAGTTGCTATTAATTTTTAAATAACTGCTGGATCCCAGTCTCATCAGCAAGAAGCCACATATATATCCTGCCTAATTTGATGGGGATGAACTTCAAAAACAGATTAAGCCTTTTTAGTTTTTTACCTCAAACAAAGATAATTAGCTTGAAATATAAGAGATGAGAATAAATCACAAATACTGTTATTTCAAAGACATTTCCTTTCACTTGGTCCTGATTTGCCTGACATCTTGATTCATAAAAAGTGATGCTCCATCTGTATGCAAGTTTTGCACATTTTATTTCGAAATACCATTCTTATATTTTAGCTCCTAGATGGTAATTTCCAGGGTGTCAGCTTCTTTCATTTGACAGCTATTCAGTGATTACTTGAAGTCTCATGAGTATAAATAAAAAATAAAGAAATAGGGTAAAACTGAGAAATATCAGAAGGTCAGAGATAAAGTGAGGGAATTTTTCTTTATAAGCCGAGAGTAGTCGTTAGTTCAATTCTCCTTGCTGCATTGAAAGACCAGGAGCCACTCCTAAGTCATTTTCCTGTGGTTTGGCAAATCAGCTGCAGCTCTCACTAGCCTAGAAGGGACCTCAGGGATACTCATGTATCTGTCTGATAGTTTCAAGCAAGGTTTTACCCAATATAGCAACACACATACCTGGGCAGTGCTTGTAAAGCTGAAATAAACATTTGTCGACCAAGCCCAGAGTTTGCCCTAAAGGACTACATTTTTTAGCATTATCTCATTTCTAGAAAAACCTCTTCCTTGGGATCATGTCTAGAGGCCTAAACAAGGGCCAAGTCGATTTCTCTCCTGTGGCTCTGGCTGAAGTGTCATGCATCATGTCCCCTCCTAACTTGTTTACCCAGAGTTAACATTTATTTCAGCCATCTAAAGTTACTCCTAACACCACTCATGTATTTAGTTCCATGGATCAATATCAATAACAAAATGCCAAATGGAATAATTTTCTCAACTCAAGTCATTCCCATTGGATCCACTAGTCACATATAGACAAAGTGTTGGCTGCTACTGTAGTCAAGGAAGAGAAAGAGCCTGTATTTGCTTTGGAGAATTATTCACGCTTTCCCAAATCATGGACTCTGGCTGCACATCTTTTAATGAAACATTCTAAACCTGACCAAACTGCCAGAAAGAAATTTGTAATAAAAGGTAGGTTTTTGTATCATTTCCCATTTTTTACCTCATTACTATGACAAAAAGTGTATTACTGTCTGAACATTTCAGCAGTTCTGAGAACTGTAGCTGTAGGCAGTTCATAAAATGGAAATTGGTGACTAGTTGGATTCCTGATTTGCATGTGTACCACAGCCACAAATGTTTAATTTTCATAGCATTTGCACACGACATGCTCAAGTTTTTTTACCTGGTACAAGGCAGGTCTGGGGGAGCTTGGTTGGTGGTAGTGGAAAGAGTTGTCTTAAAATGGTTTTGAGAGCTGACTTGAGGATTGCTTGTGCAATAGGTAAAAAACTAAAAGAATGCAAAATATTGAATTATTCTAAAATTATATATATCCTCTTTTACTAGTGTCATTGGTATTTATATTCTACCTTCCAAAATTTATTCTGCGGCTACACTGGATGAATTAGCTCTCTGTATGGACTGAATAACAGAATCTTTGCCTAATTGCCTATTTTAAGTGTTTGTGTGGGGAAAAAAAAATCGACATTCCATGATGAAACTGATCTGTGAAAGTCATGGTGGCAACTCCAAACAAGTCAATTTTCCCCCGTGTTAGAGCTCTAACTAAACAGGTAGAGGTCACAAGGACCTGCACAACTATCTCATAACACAGGTAGTTCCTTTGTATAGCAAAGATTTTTCCATAGGATGGCAGACAATGATCTTGATATTTACACTATCTCTCATGTGAGAGAGTAAAGTAATAAACACACAACAATCTGAACACAAACTTTGGCATTAGTTGTCCTGAGGTACAGGATGAAGTGTTCACTCCAACTCGTAGGCTTATAAGTAGGCCTGCAGGCAGTATAGCATCTCTGAACATCCCAAGTGGTTGTGGAGCATGATCTCTGGACATAGGTGTTGTTCCTCTGTATCTTCTGTTCCTTGATCTCAAACTCATGGTACCTCCTTAGTTTTTATACTTATTTTGTCATATCAGCTAAGTTTGCAAGGGCTACAGTCAATCTTAAATGTTACCAATCTTTAAAGCTCCTGTTCTAGTTAACTTCACCAGCAACTCTCTCACTTAAATATAAGTGAGCCAAAGACCACATCGCCAGCTCCCAGACCACTTCTTTGTATGGGTTTTGGAAAAAGCAGTGCTTGAATTATGCTAAAATAACCTCTCACATATCATCTTCTGGTGTCACTGGTATTTTTATTCTGTGGTTCAGGAGCCATTTTCAGCATATCTGTGTTTCCTAGAGAGCAGGTATTCTCTGTTTCTTGGGCAGTTAGGAAGCTTCATTGTCAGGACACCGATGACAGTGACAGAGAATTTTGTCAGAGTAGGAGTTCAGAGCAGCTGGAATCTTCACCATGACAGATGAGAACAGGATTGGTATGTTGGTAAATACATCTCCTATCACTAAAGAAATTGGTAATTGGAGTTCTGCTATTTTTTGCTTTGACAAATCCCCAAAAGGTGAAAAATTCACCCTAGTAAAAGGACTTCTTAAATGCTAGAATTGGACTAATTGCCTTGAGGGAATTGGACCAGATAAACCCAATAGATTTTGGATAGATACCAACTCACTATTAATGTGGTGTTTATAAATTTTTTGTTTGTTTGTTTCAAAGACTCTATCTTGCCTTCCCCACCCCCATAGCACCATTCAATAATCAGACCACAATTCCTGGGTGACTGGGTCTTTGGTAGACCCCAAAGTCACCCTAGGAAATACAAAGCCATGATCCACAAAGGGAGTATATCCAGATGAAAAGGAAAAATCCTATTCTTGGAAATAATTATGGAACAATTATGTTTTATGAATATTTTAGGCGATCACTGCATTCTGAGGCAGCCAAAAAAATTTCACAGTGTGTAAGAATTAAGCTTTATAGTTAAGTAGGATTTAAATAGGTATTTTGTCTATTTTTATGGTTGGCTGGTTATTCTGTAAATTATGAGGTTACATTATCTCACCACCTCGAAAAGCAAGTCTCAAACTTTGTGAACACTAGAGTCATCCAGAGAATGTACTAGAAGTACAGTTTTGGGTGCTCTTTCAGTTACACATAAGCCTGTTCACATTCAGAACTAGGTCTGAGCCTTTCCTTGGGTTATATCCTCTTGAGATAGTAAGGTATAGTTTGTAAAAAGTCACAATTTCTCCTCGTATGGGCATTTAGAAGTATTAATGGATCTCTACTTACAATAAACGAGTGGGAAATCTAACTAGAATTCAGGTAAAGATCCTGACTCAACATTGGCCATCTCAGGCATCTGGCACAGGGGAGGACAGGCGACTCAATGGGAAGCCATTGAGAAGAGGAGGAGATGGGATAACTGTGGACAGCTGAATTCAGGAGGGAAAAGAAGGGAACAGGTGAATTTGATTGGACATATTTATGTGGGGAAATGTAAATACTGCAGTTTCTGTGAGGTTTGAGTCTGATTCTTCTACATCCCAGCCATGTGCATCTGTGTAAGTTCCTCAGGTCCTCAGGATGTAGGTTTTTGAGCTGTTCTCTCAGCACTGCTTATCTGAAATTGGTATTAATATGAGGAACATTTACTCAAAAGGGTTGTTGTGCATGTTAAATAATTTTTTGGTGGGGTGAGAAAGCAGAGATTATTAAGAAGACAAAAAAGCTCCCAAGCAGGAGGGGACCTGAGAGCGGGCTGCCTGTATGTTAAATAATTTAACATCTATGAAACTTGGTAGAATAAAAGTCAATTAGATTTATTTTGTGTATATATTTTACATTTCTCAAATATTTCATATCATTTATATTTATTGTCTTATTAAAATGTTTTACATGGCATGCAATGCATATGTTTCATTCTTAGTAGTTAAAGTATTTTAAATGTTAAAATAAAAAAGAGTGCAATTTTTGGGGTCTTATCATGAGAGATTGTCGTTTCAGGAGCTATGGGGTGGGTTCCAGAAATCTGCATTTTGAAAGCACTCCTAGTGATTTTACACATATGATGTCTGAGCTACCTATTGGAAAGCAGTGCCTATACTCTGAATTTCTTATTGCAAACAGAATTACTCCAAATATCCTCAGCAGCTAGTACAGAGCTTGACATATTATAGGTGCTCAGTAAATGTGTGACAAATGAATGAAGGAATGAAGCGTTGAATGAAAAGGAAGTCAAATTCAGTGTCAGTATTTCTCAACCTCAGTTCTGTTGACATGTTAGGCCAAAGAATTCTTTGTTGTGGGAGCTGTCATGATCATGGTAAGATGTTATGAGCATCCCTAACTTCTACCCACTAGATGCCAGTAGCATCCCCTCTAGTTGTGACATCAAAAAATGTCACCAGAGATTACCGAATACTCCCTATGGGCTAAACCAAACCATTCCCAGTATGAACTGCTATCATAAATTGCTACAACTTACCTTACAGCATAAGGGTAGACCCCTAGTACAGTGTGTAGTCCATATTATACATTAAATAAACATTTGTACCATCATGTAAAGGATGGCCATTGCTTAATACCATCTTGGATGCTGAATTTTAAAAATGACCTTAAGATGAACTGGAAGAAGATCAGACTCTATAGATAGAGACTTCCAACAGAAAGGGTTGTTTCATGGTTCTGCAGGCCTTCTTGTAAGGTTAATTATTTTCTTTTTCAGAATGGTTATCTGAGTATGGTCATAAGAAAAAAAATAATTTGATTTTGAGCATTCCTAGTGAATGTCTCTGGCCCTTAATTTAAAAAAATGTTGTGTGTTGTAATTTATCAGTGTGATTCCCATTAAGTCAGTGGGGAGTCAATGAATAAATTCATATACAAGATTTGCAAATAAAACCTTGGATATGATCCACTTGCTATATTCATGAGAATTATGATAATTGCTTGTATATGGACACATTTCTCTCCTCCTTCCCCATTAAAATTCTAAAGCCACATACATTTAGCGAAAAGAAATCACTGATCAAGGAACACATTTTGTCAAGAAAGCAGATAGAGAAAAATGAAAAGGCTACTGTCACAAACATCGTGTTCACTTCATTGTTTTAAAATGTGGCCACTCCAATAGCTTTAACAAAACAATTGAGTTTCCCTGGGGTTGGAGGATATTGAGGCTCTGGTGTGAACTAGAAGTAGATGACTGTGCTGTCCAGCACAAAAATGAGAAAAAAATGAGGCTTAGTATCCTCATAGAAGCACACATAGATATGTATAATCTCAGATTGAATTCTGCTTTTTACCTGGGGTTTAAAATAGTGCATTGGGAACTTAATAAGATAGGTCAAATGAAATAAATACTTGATAGGGAATTTCTCCTGCCTTCTGCCCAAATTCTACCATGTCAGCAGCTATTGTGATAACAGCAATGGCAACTGCAACATCAGCAACAGTTACGACACTATGAAATAACATCTCTTTCTACAACTATTGCTACTACTACAAACCTCTTCTCTACAACTACTCTTACAACTGTAACCCAGCAACCCCAAAGCTGAGAGAGCTTATGCATAAGGTTTTTTTTTTACATATTCCAAAGAAGTCACCTGGAGGTCCAGCAGGGAAAGATATTGGTTTATTAGAACTTACAGGAGGCATCGATGGCGGCCAGTTGGTGAGAAAAGGGTCTGCACTTCGGGGCAGTACAGGAAACAGTTTTATAGGCAAGCAAGTCAAATTATCAAATTCCTAGCTCGTGTTTACAAATACATTGATTGTGCATGACAACCACATTACTTTCAGCTTCATGTGGTCACCTGCACCCTGATTACTCATTACTGGGAACATTCATACCCTTCAGAGACCAGCCTTGGCCAGAGGCTGCTCCTGAGAGAAAGGGGAGAGAGAAACCGTCCATGTCTGGACCATACCCCACACTACACAGTCACAACTACCATTGTTGCCACAATGGCAACAGCTCAACAACTCCAGTTCTATGACTACTGCTACTCTTTCATGACTTATGAAAAATAACTGAGTTGAGAACTTACTGTATTTCGTGGAATTCACAGCCATTCTTTGAGTCAGGTATTAACCTCATTTTTCAAAATTGAGTTCAGAGTTTGACCAACATGCTCACTGAATGCAGTTTTAGGGCCCCAGGGAGTCTACTCAAGGTGTGTCTCTGGATTTCCAGTTCAACAATGTTGAACAGTGCTGAACAGAGGCTATACACTGTCTCCCATGTCGCCATGCAACCTTGGGCAGACAATTTCACCTTCCTGGAATTTGACCATCTTGCTTATAAAATGCAAAGGATGGATTAGATTGTGTATAAGCAGTTCCCTCTGTTACTCAGACTGACTGCATCACCATATTATGTGAGCTCACAGCAGTATGGCATCACACAGTGACCTATAACTGAATGTTCAGTTGTGTTCTCTGAGTTCCCATGGGGACAGCTGGTGGAGCTGTGGTTCAGCCAATAGGTGATAATTACATTTGTCCCCTTTTGGCCAACAGCATGATGTCCCCTGTGTCCACAGTAAGACTGGCCATAAAGTAGAACATTTTAATTTGAACTTTGCCTTTCTTTGAGTTTCAAAAAATGATGAGTATGGAAACCCTGTAAGTTAGACAACCACCTGAATCATGGTAATTCAAGATAAAAAGACCGCAGAAGATTAGAAAGTGGGAAAAACAAGCTCAGGCCTTGTGAATAACAATATGCATGACAGCATTGTTTTTAATAGCAAAAAATTGGATGCCACTTATATGTCCATCAGAGGGGCTGGCTAAATAAATGATGAAACCGTTCTACAACATGATACCATACAGCCATTAAAAATGATGGGTAGGCCAGGCTCAGTTGCTCAGCCTGTAATCCCAGCACTTTGGGAGGCCAAGGCGAGTAGATTGCCTGAGCCTGTGGGTTTGAGACCAGCCTGGGCAATTTGGTGAGACCTCATCTCTACAATAAATCAAAAATTAGCCTGGTGTGGTAGCGTGCACCTGTAGTTCCAGCTACTTGGATGGCCGAGGAGAAAGGATCGCCAGAGTCCAGCAGGTCCAACGCTGGAGTGGCCATGAGTGTGCCACTACAATCCAGCCTGGGTGTCAGTAAAACTCCAACTCAAAAAAAAAAAAGATGGGTAATTCTATGACTGACACAGAATGATGCCCATTTTACAGTAAATGACAAAATAAACTGTTGTATAGCATTCGGCCATTTCTGTGTCTCCGAAGCCTCAACATTTCGAACTCTATAAGTACAAGGAAATTTTTGAAAAGATATATGCAAAAATAGAAATCATAGGTGCCTGTTGGCAATGGGTAAGCTCAATTTTAATTTTTGTCTGTAAACATTTTCAATAATAAGCAGAAAAATAATATAAAGCTATTTCTAATTAGGAGAAAACCTAGATGTAGGAGGTTGCAAGTATATTCTAGTGGCCCTTAGAAATTATCTTCTTCTTACCTCAACTTTGAGAATTGCCTTAGATTTAATTTACATGCCACATTAGAATATCAGACCTCTTCTTTAAAACAGCTCAAATCTTCTATCCAACCAGCCACATTATTTGTTAGCTTTGATTCTGAACAAATGGTGGCTTCTTGTTAAAATCAAATCCTTCCAGAAAGAGATGGGTTAACCCTGGCAAGTGTAAGGGATGTCCTGTAAGTTCTGACAGGAGCTCATGTGAATATCAGTAGAATAATTGCCAAACCTCAAACACAACTCCTTTGAAGGAAATAATATTTGGACATAGGCATTATAAGGTGGAAAATAAAAAATTACTTTTAAAAAAAGTGTATAGGTAAACAGAAAGATACAGTCAGCCCACTTTTTTAGCATAAGTTTATGTAATTTTCAAGTTAAGCTCTTTCAATTTCTTGTCTTGTCTCTCAGACTCAGTTTGGTTTGCTGATCTATTTACCTTCATCAGTTTTTTCTTTGAGTATAGTGCATTCTGGGCTCTTTTTTTTTTTTTCCCTAGAAGCCTGGAGGCATTTTAATAGGATGAGTCAATAAATGAACTTAATTGATCCTGTTGGTCCTTCATTTATGCAAGGATGGTGAGAAATTGCTGGCTCACTCCTCTTCTGAAAACGGTAGTTTTGGAAAAATGCGTTTCAATCTGATTTACTGAAGGAATATTCACTTACATGTTATTCAGCATGCACTGATCACTAGATTATAAGCATCCCTACTTTAAAAGATATGTTTCCCAACTATGCTAGTATGAATGCTAGAACATCACTTGATGATTTACACTAGCCATTTCCAAGGAGGTCCAATGGCTTTTAAATACCTTCTCGCAGTTTCTCCCCCCCCATGAAAATTCTGGTGGTATGAAGGTAAGACGGAAAAGAACTATTTACTAGAGGATTAAGAACAAGCCAATATCGAATTTAGGTCAAACATTAAAGCTAGAGATTTTTTTCTCAGGTGCCTCCCAATTCTCCCGGCTCAAATCTACCCTCTCCACCCTTCTCTTAGGCTTCCAATGCCTAGTGAGTAGTGTCCTTCCTTGGTCTATCCTGAACACATTCCTCAAAACAATATCCCGTATTGGAGACCTCATCCTGCTGACCCCACTCCCAACATATGCACAGAAGAAAGCGCTTTTCCCATTTTCCTCTTCTTTGACCCGTCTTCTATTGTGCTAACATCTCTCACTCCTCACTCTTAGCTGATGACTTTACTGTTTCCTTCTCTGAGGGAATTAAAACAATAGCAAGAGAACTTTTACAAACCCTCATCTCCACAGCAACTCACCTCTCAGCATTTGTGTCCATCTTCCTTTCTCTCACCGTAGGTGAACTGTCCACAGTTCTGTCCAAAGGCAACATCTTCCCCTGTGCACAAGAGCCCATTCTCTCTTTCGTTCTAAAACATTGTTCTTGTAATTCATCTCTCTACTCTCACTAAGTGATCAGTTCTGCCTTCTCTACTAGATTGTTCCCAGCTGTGGAGAAAATGCTGAAGTCTCTGCCACCCGTAAACTGTCTTCATTGATTCCACTGCTCTCTCCAGCTGCTCTCCTTTAGCAAACCTCCTCTAAGAATTGTGTTAATGGTCTTCACTTTCCCCCAAATTTATCCAACCAGTTTTTCTAGGCTTTTATCCAGACCACACCACTGAAAATAGTCAGAAGTGTCATCAATGAATTCCTTATTGCCAACTCCAACAACCTCCTAACTAGTCTCTCTTTTCCTATCTTTGCCTCCCCATAGAGTACTCTAAATACAGCAACGAGACAGCAATCAAATCGTGTCCTACTTCTGCTAAAAAACCCTTTACTGGCTCCTCATTGTACTAAGTCCTTATAATTTTATACGGGATGCCACATGATACAAACCTCATTAACTCTCAGCTCTCATTCCATCCTTCTCTCTTCCTAGCTCACTCTATCTCAAGCAGTCATGTCACATTTTCTTGTTTCTTCTTAAATAAGTCAGATGCATGCCCATCTCAGGGCCTTTGCACTGACTTTTCTCTCTCTCTTCCCCCAGTAACTTGCTTGACACACTTCCTCAAATACTCTATGTATCTGCTCAAATGTGACTCCCTCTTTGAGGTTGATCCTGTCCACACTATTTACAGACGTTCTTTAGCCCTGCTCTTGGTGTATCCTTTCCCCAGTGAGGTTTGATTTCTCCCCCATATCACTTATCACATTTTATTATACTATATAACTTATGTATTAGGTTTATTGTCTGTCTCCTCTTCTAGTATGAAAACTCCTTGAAGGAAGTGATTTCTGTGTACTAGCTTCTAGGACAATTCTTGGCACAGTACATGCTCAGCAAATACATCTTGAATGGAGGAAATAGTGACAAAAGACCAATAGAAACTATAGAATTTAGTCTCAAAGGATGAATAAAAAAGTACAGATTCTTTGACTTCCCATGTGACTACTTAATTATAATCTCTGTAGGTGGGTCTGACAATCTAGTTGATTCTTATGCACAATGGTTTCATGTAGTCATCGTTCTAAGAAGGTTAAGAAACCAGAGCTACAGAATACTGAAAGGCTATTTGCTAGTAAACTAGCAAGAGGAAAATCACTCAATAAACTTCACTAGGCCAATGGTTTAGAAACAGGGGCAATTTTGCCCCCCACCCCAGGTGACATTTGGCAGTGGCTGGAGATATTTTTGGTTGTCCACACTTGGGAAAAGTAGGAGTGGAAAGGGTGTGGTACTGGCATCTGGTGGGTAGAGGCCAGGGATGCTGCTAAACATCTTACAATGGATGGGATAATTCCCAATAAAAAAGAATGATCTAGTCCAAAATGTCAAAGTGGTGAGGTTGAGAAATCTTGGACTAAGCTAGTTTCTTGTTCTGGGCTCTTCATTTGGATAGCTTCTGATGCCTAGGTCCAAACAAGAAGCTTGGCATAGTTTTACAAAGGGAGACCAAAAGGTATTAAGGCAAAGAGAACATAGTTTTAGGAGTAGTTATGCAGACTTCTAGCCTCAGCCCTGCTTTTGATTATATGATCTTGACTGTATCACTTATTCACTCTGTATGTACTGTTAGGAATGGAATTTGTGTCCTTCAAAATGCCATATTTTGAAGGCCTGACCCCCAATGTGACTGTATTTGAAGATGAAGCCTTGGAGGGCCCTATCTGATAGTATTGTTTTCCTTATAAGAAAAAGGAAGAGATTCCCAGAGTGTGTGCATGCAGAGAAGAGACCCACGTGAGGATATAGTGAGAAAGCAGCCATCTGCAAGCCAGCCCTGCCAGCAACTTGATCTTGGTCTTCCAGTCTTGAATGGTGGGAAAATTAATTTTTGTTGCTTAAGCCACCTAGGCTGTGGTATTTTGTTATGGCAGCTTGAGTTGACCAGTACAGATTGCAAATGAGTTTTGCTATTCCTGCTGCCCAGCATCTGCTTCCCTTTATTCTCATGACGGCATCTTGATTTTTTTTTTTTTTTTTTTGAGAACCACATTAACTTTTGCATCATCCCCTGTAGCTCGGGTAGGACTGACCTCAACTGTGGTTCTAAGGGCAGACCTATGACCTAGGTTGGCCAATCAGAGTGTCTTGTTTCCTTGATCACAGTGACTGAAACCAAGCCAGTGGAAGTTATGGGATTTTGTTGGATCTATTGGAGAGGAGGATCTTGCTTTCTGCTGACTTGAAGCTAGGAAAAGGTGATCCTGAAGGTGCCAGGCATCTTCACAAGGCTGCCTGAGAGAAAAGCTAGCACAGAGGAAAGCAGAATGAAGAGGCAGAGAGAAACTGAGTCCCACTGATGCTTGAACCCCTAGATTTAACTTTTTATGTGGGCAGATAGGAAGGCGGAACTGGAACCTTCATTCACGGAAGTCAACAAATTCTTCTTATTTGCTTAGGTCAGTCTGAGTTGTTTCATTTTTTTTTTTTTTCACTTCCAACCAACCAAGTCCTGCTTCAAATTTCCTTTAATATAAAATTAGGGAGTGGATTTACCTTACAGCTAAGACTTTGTATGAGGCACTAAATGGTACTGAGAACCAATTTTTTACATCTGTGATAATAACCAATAATGGTGATCACAGGCAAGTTGAAATTTTGCCCCCAAATAAATGTTGACTGTGAATCTGAGGAATACAGTAGGGATCAGAATTCATCCCAGGGCTCTTGTATTTGGTGAAAATTAAATTGAAAACAGGAAGGGCCTTGTCACATTTGGGGGAAACTCTAGTTCTGGTAGTAAGGCAAGCCAACTCTGGCTCAGTGGAAAAAGAGAGGGAAAGGAAGAAACACAACTGTAAACTAGTTTTTAATGTATGCAGGCCAATTGGCTATGCTGACAAGGAGTCACGTACGACACACATTTCATGATGTACCCAGCGTGAAAACAGGGTTTATCTTTCCTAGGAGGAGACAGTCATAATTCAGAGCTATTAACAAAAATAATAGTGCTGGGACCCCAAAGAGCTTTTCTTAGAATGTCTGCACATATTCCACCTAACCCAATTTAAGCGATGTCATGAGTCAGAAAAAATCCCCATCAACTCTGTCATGCTTGTCATAACATGGCATTTGAATAGAAGACATACCTTCCCAAGAGAAATTCCTGCTAAGGAACTATGTTGTTTAATGGGGTTTAAAGATTCCTTTAAAGTTTCAGGACCTGTTTGTATGAAATTTACATTGGAACAAGCAACTGTTGGCTGAGCTCCATGTAAGGGAAACACGCTTTCTCCTTTCCTTTCTAGATAACGATTCAGAGGGGCAGCTTCACAGTATAATTAGCCAATGATGGCAATGGAGCTTAGCAGGCAAAGGAGGGGGCTTTGGTTTGAATTTGATATTACAGATATGGTTTTATACAAGCTGCCATCTGTTATTCTGAGTTACTTCCAAAATTACCTTGTGGTGATTAATGGCAATGTTTGTACTCCTCTCGATGAGGTGATTGACTCAGAGGTGAACACTTGGACCAACACTGGCCATCAGATTCTCTTTGGATTTGAAAATGGGACACAGGTATTCCAGATGGTTTACGGTTGTAGTTGGTTGTTTTTTTCTTGAACTTGGTACATGTATGTTTCAAAAGATATAGGTTGATGGAGACTTCAGTTCTACATTTTTATTTAGCTTGGAGGAAGGAACAGAATTAGCTCTGAATCCTTTGGAGGAAGCCCTGGAAAAAGCAGTGAGGGATCGAGAGAGGGAAACCCAGTGAAATCCATGGTTTCAGAACATGGCACATTCCTTGAAGACTAGGCAGTGTTCAGAAAAAGAATATAGTTAATTATCTAATCCACTATGTTTTCATTTCAAAAAGTAGCATACCTTGAGTTCCTACTGATCTAATAGTGACAGAGTAATAATGTTGCTGTAATTATTTAAGTGAATAATTATTAAGGTATTGAGAATACAGGGATGAAAACCAAACTAAAGTGCTATTTCTATTCTGTCACTCAACAATCAACACAGAAGACTTTTGTGACAAAAAGTACAGGATATTTCCCTACACACCAAACAAACAATACATCTAGCAGTGGACACCAACTGGGTGTCTTCCAGTTTAATTCAATTCTGACACTATATACCTGGAGATAGTGTAAGATTCCACAGATTGAAGGCACGGTCTCCAACACTTCTCTCTACTTCCAATGCCAGTTGTAATCCCCAGGTTGTTTTACCTGTGTGTCTGACCAGCCAGCTACAAATCAGGGTTCCCACAACTTCCTTCTTCAGTTTAACTAACTTGCTAGAGTGACTCACAGACCTCAGGGAAACATGTTGACTGGTTTATTATAAAGAATGTTACGAAGGATACAGATGAGGAGATACACAGAGCGAGGTATGGATCAAGGTAGTGGAGCTCCCATGTCTTCTTTGAATATGTCACCCTCTAAAAACCTCCATGTGTTCAGCTCTTTGAATCCAGACCTTTTGGGTTTTTAAGGAAGCTTCATTATGTAGGCATGACTGGTTGATCTGCCATAGATGATCAATGTAACCTTGGGCCCATCTCTCCTACCTGGAAGTTGGGGGGGGTGAGTCGAAAGTCCCTCTAATTGTACCTTGGCCTTTTAGGTGACCAACCCATTCTGAAGCTACCTAGGGGCAGATAGCCACCAGTCAATCATTAGCATACAAAAAGAGAGTTGATCACTTGGAAGAGTTTAGGGATTTTAGGAGTTGTACATCAGGAGATAGTGATGAAGACCAAATACATTTCACAATGTCACAGACATTTTGGTCTTACTCATCTTTAAATTATTTTCTTCTTCAGTCTAGACCTTTTTAAATAAGTTACTTACTCATAATTTTTTTTTTTTTTTAAGAGACAGGGTCTCATTATGCTGCCCAGGCTGTAGTGCAGTGGCTATTTACAGACACAATCATAACGCACTGCAGTCTGGAACTTTGGGCTCAAACTGAGGCAGGTTATTCAGTGTAGGATAGACATAGATAAATTTCTCATAACCAGTTTTAGAATATAGGAAGCATTCAGATATTTTCCCTTCTTACATCAGACTGGACCACCCTGAGGGCTGGAATGTGGGCTTGCCAGTCACCCTACCCTTTCAACTCATAAAAAGAAAAGCCTATAAAAGTGTAGAAATTACAGTCAGATCACCTTTTAGCTCATGCATTAACATAATCACTAAAAGTCTATGAAGTCTTTTGTCAATGCAAAATATGTGTTCTGGGAAATGACCACCTCTAGCTCAGTCCAGATGGAAAGACAGTAATCCCTCTGGAGCAGACACCTGCAGCCCACTTATTCACATATTAATCCTACATAGGTATATCAAGCTTCAAGCCTTTTGTCAAAAGCAAAAGTGCCCTTTCTCCAACCCACTCATGTCTTGGCATGGTTCTCTGTCTCTTTGCCATGTCTCCCTTTCTCTCTCTTGAATAAATTGTTTTAAAACTATACTGGCTGCTCTGAATTTTTTTTCAGTAGTGAATCAGTAGTGAATCAAAAAACCCATGAGCATTGTGTTACATCCTATGCGGCAACAAAACGATCCTCCTGCCTCGGCCTCCTAAGTAACTGGAACGCCAGTATGGGCAACCAAGCCCTGCATGAAATATATATTTTTAAAATCAAAATACAGAGAAATTAAGAAAAGATGTGCCCAAGTAAGAAATATTTCCAATATGGCACAGTAGGATTTACCATCTATTACTTATCGAGAAGGAGATCTCACAGAAAAGTGGACATTGACAGCAAATACAAAAAGGCTTGTTTGGCAAGCCAATCATGTACCCAAATATTGCCAGCCCCTAAATATCTGCACTCATCTTGATGTCAAGGGCTAGGCAATATCCAATACATTCATTCATTCTTTTTTTTTTTTGAGTTGGAGTCTCACTCTTTTGCCTAGGCTGGAGTGCAGTGGCCTAGGCTGGAGTGCAGTGGCATGCTCATGGCCACTGCAGCCTCGAACTGCTGGGTTCAGGAGATTCTTTTGCCTCAGACTTCCAAGTAGCCGGAACTACAGGAGTGTGCTACCACACCTGGCTAATTTTTTTATTTTATTGTAGAGATGAGGTCTCGCCAAGTTGTCCAGGCTATGCTCGAACCCATGGGCTCAGGCAATTCCCTCACCTCAGCCACCCAAAGTGCTGGGATTACCATGCCCAGCTCAAATTCATTATTTCTATAGACACAATTTTCAAAGTTTATTTTGCAGTTAAGTAGCAAGGAAAAGTTACATTTTTTTCACATCAGGAAAAAATTTGTGAATGAAATGAAGTCTCTCATTAGTAACATTTTTCTTAATGCTATGTTGCCACAAATCATGACAACCCATCATTCTAACGCTGCACTTATATGTTGACTTCCCTTGCTTTCTTTCCCTACCTACTATTATTTCTCTTACCTTTCTGATTAGAAAATCTTCTCAAAAGCTATTTTAGTCAAAGTGCTAACTGGGCCTTCTGAAAGAGAACACAGTAGGGTAGAAGTGGGGGAGAGAGAGGTAGCCCACAAGGTTTCATGCTTAGACTTCAGACAGCAGTAACAGAACTAGGATAAAATTTGTTTATCGCTGTACCCCTTACTTTGAATCACATAGAAGGAGACGAAGATTCTTCTTGTCTATTAGAAAGGGATGACCTAGTTCAAGTTTTAGGAGGACTGGGATATTGTTTGACTGACAGTGAAACTACTTTACAACTAGCACTGAAACCATGGCTGTGGCCAGTCTCCTAGTCATATGCAAATAGTAGTGGCAACTTCGCCATCAGTATACCTACCCATTAGTCCTGGGATGGTTCCAATGGCATTTGAACAGAAGCTATAGAGTTTCTGCTGGCTGGGAAATCTTATTCATAAACACAGGCACATTTCAGAAATACTTAAGGGAGAGTGTATTTTTCAGGAATCTTTCTGTAGGGAATGAGAGATACCCAATTCATTCTGGGTTAAACATAAAGGGAATTTATGGCTCAAATCCCTGAGAATTCAAGGGACCAACTAGCTTCAGGAACAGCTAAATCCAAGAGACCTGTTGTCCTCAGTTCAGCCTCTCCCTCTCCTAACTCTGCTTTCTTTGGCAGTGACTTTTAGTTTCACAAAAGCCTTCTTATTATGGTGGCCCCTGAGAGCTCCGGGCTTATATTACATACACATCCACTAATCCCAGCAGAAAGAGAGCTTTTCCCTTCCCAATAGTTCTATTTCTTTTTTTCTTTTATTTTTTTTAGTTGGAGTCTCATGCCATCTCCCAGGCTGGAATGCAGTGGCACGCTCATGGCTACCCAAGTGTCGACCTACTGGGGTTCAGGCGATCCTTCTGCCTCAGTCTTCCAAATAGCCAGAACTACACGCACATGCTACCACACGCAGCTAATTTTTTGATTTATTGTAGAGATCAAGTTTCCCAGGCCAAGTTTCCCAGGCTGTTCTCGAACCCATGGGCTCAGGCAAGCCCCTCACCTCAGCCTTCCAAAGTGCTGAGACTACAGACTTGATCTACCTCGCCTGGTCCAATAGTTCTATTTCAGAGATTGATCACCTTGGTCTGGTTTGGATAATGGCTAAGAAATTCATTGGCCAGATCCAAGGAAATGTTCTCTCCTGAAGTCAGGGTGTGTGTGTGTGTGTGTGTGTGTGTGTGTGTGTGTGTGTATGTGTGTGAAAGAGAGAGAGAAAGAGAGAGATGGGTATCATGTGCTCCCACTGGATCCCATAGTCTGAGAGTAGAAAATAGGTGACTTACCAGAAGAACAAGGGCTGGAAGATGGGTTCACAAATGTGTTGGTATCTTTTTATTTCTTGGTGTAATTTACTTTGGTTACTCATATGTCTTAGTCTATTCAGGCTGTTATAAGAAAACACCCCAGACTGGTTGGTTTAAACTACAGGCATGTCTCACAGTTCTAGAGTCTGGAAGTGTGAAGTCAAAGTGATAGCTTGGTCAGAGTCTTGGTGAGGACTTTCTTTCTGATTTGCAGATAGTCACTTTCTTACTATATTCTTGGTTGGCAGAGAGTGAGTATGCTCAGATCTGCTCCTCTTTTTATAAGGATACTAAGTCCTTCATGGGGACCTTACCCTCATGACTTCATCTAAACTTAATTACCTTCCAAAGGCCCCACCTCCAAATACCAACACACTGGGGGTAGAATATCAAGATATAAATTTGTGGGATACACAAACATTTAGTCCATAATAGCAACCTACCCTTCTATCCTAGATAATCTTAACTCATGGTCGTTTATTTTCTTATTCTTTCCCCAGTTTTGCCTGCCAGGCTGCCTGCTTTATCTCTCTTTGCCAAACCCATCAATGTGTAATAGGAGTTTCTTTTGGAAAATGAGCTGGAATCTCTCTTTCTTTCTTTTGAGTTCAGGAATGCCTTGGCAGGCACATCTGCTCAGGGAAGAGATAACTGGACTTGTGGAGGCTGCTTTTGCTCCTATGTCCAGTAAACCAATATCTTGGAGCCAGTGAAGGCACAGAGCTAATCCTTTCCTTTACTCAGGTTTTACCACATTTCATCCTAATACATTCTGGGATTTTGAACCAGTAATGGTTACAAGTAGGATCCTCAATTAACTCCCCAAATAAAGAAGGGGTCACAAAGCTAGCCTATTCAATTTGATAAAATGCTTTATTTGGCATTCACTGAGTGTAACAGGCATGAGGTGCTGACTGGGCTGAACAGATTAATAACTTGCCTTGGGTTATCAGCTGTTTTCTATCCAGAAATAAATCCTGTCTGATCTCTTGGTACAAACCATGAGATTATTCCATCTAGTCTGGAGGCAAGGATTTTTTGCCTTGTAATTGAGCAGCAAAATGACTCTGACTAAAGCATATTTTGTGTGTCTCAGGGTTGGACTAATTTATGAATTACGATCAAGGGAGAAAGTCAGCTTGCGCACTGTCATCAGACATTTTATAATCAAGGAGGACATAATCAAGCCGGAACAGTGGTTCTTAGCCTGGGAGCAATTTTGCTGCCTCTCTTTCCCACAGGGGACATTTGGCAATGTCTGGAGACATTTGTGGTTGTCACAACTGTGGAGGAGGTGCTACTGGCATTTAGTGGCAAAGACCAGGGATGCTGGGTAAAATCCTGCAACGCGCAGAACAGCCCCCACAATGAAGAATTATCTGGAAAAAATGTTAGTAGTGTTGAGATTGAAAAACGCTAAGGCTAATATCTAAGTAGTCAGAGATGACAGTCAGGCTTTCAATTAGGTAGAATATTTTCTTGGACTCACATAGGATGTGTTCCTGTCTTTGACAGAGGCTGCTGAGGAAGAACTTACTACTTACACTGGTTTCCTATTGCTGCTGTAACAAATGACCTCAAACTAGGAGGCTTAAACAATACACGTTTATTATTTTATACTTCTGGAGGTAAGAAGTCTCACGATATCCCTTCTCTAGGCTCTAGGGGGGATTCTGTTCCTTGCCTTTCTCAGCTTCTAGAAATTGCCTGCATTCCTTGACTTGTGCTCTTCCATTCTCAAGATGAACAATCTCATCACTTACCTCTGCTTCCATCACAACTCCTTCTCTGACTCTCTAGAGAACCCTGTCTCCATTTTATGAGGATCCTAGTTTATGAGGATCCTAGTGATTACGTTGGACCAAGTGAACCATCCTGGATGAACTTCTCATCCCAAGACCCTTACTGAGGCACTTCTACAAAATCCCTTTGCCATATAAAGGTAACATATTCACAGGTCTCAGGGATTAGGACATGGACATCTTTGAAGGTCCATTATTTTGCTTACCATAGTCCCCTTCCTCTCCTAGAAGAATCTACAATCTACCCCTGTTTTCTGTGATACTTTGGATCTGAACTCCCCTGCATTAGTGGAATCTTTTAACCAAAGAAAAATAAAAATCAGTATAGAGAAACAAAACAATCACACCTCAACCCAAAGAAAGGCAATCATCTTAGAGAAACTCCTGACCACTTGTTCAATCTGCTAAGCTAATTCCACATACAACAATGATTTCAAGATTCTAGGAATAGTTGAGCTAGGTTTTGGTCTTTATTTATTTATTTATTTTTATGTGTGTATCTAGATAAAAACACAATGGGGTCTTATTTTTTAAATGTGAATCTTTAATCTTTATTCCCTCAAGTTAAGTTCCTTAAGTTTCTTTCTTTCTTTTTTTTTTTTTTTTTTGAGTTGGAGTCTCACTCTGTCACTCAGACTGGAGTGCAGTGGCCGCTACCGGCCACTGCAGCATCTACCTGCTGGGCTCTGGCGATCCTTCCGCCTCAGCCTTCCTGGTAGCCGGAATTACAGGCATGTGCTATCACGCCCGGCTGATTTTTTGATTTATTGTAGAGATGAGGTCTCGCTGCCCAGGCAGGTCTCGAACCCGCGGGTTCAGGCAATCCACTCACCTCAGCCTCCCAAAGGTGCAGGATTACAGGCTGAGGCACCGAGCCCGGCTAAGTTCCTTAAGTTTCTTAAGTTCAAGGAACTTAAAATGCATTTGGCCTCACATCAGGGTTTGGGAACTATAAGAACAAAATTCAGGCTAATTGAGTGATATCCATGGAGCATGTGCCCTGTATCAGCTATTTGAACTTAGTACCCATAAGGGATATGCCATAATCTGTCTTGCTGTAGGTATTTCCACAATAGCAAGACTTCTCTATATCTCCACCTCTAAGAAAAATTATCTCTAGCTCTCTGAGACATTGTGTAAAGAAAACCAACAGTCAATTATCTTACAAATGAGTCATACTTCTCATTTGGTTTCTTTTTGGAGAGGAAATATGATTTGATGAAAAGTACATTGGCTTGGTGAAAAGTCATTGGTAACCAGACCCCTGTGAACCCCAACTTAGCCCCTTTGCAGGCAATGGGAACCTTGGGCAAGTCATTTACTACCTCTTAGGTTCGGTTTTTTTATTTGTAAATGCGACTAATAAGGATTCAACTAAACCACTTTCTTAAGGTCCAGGAAAAAAAAGGGCTTTACATAGGAACCAGGCGTACAGTGGGCAACTGGTGAGTGATGTCTATTCTCATCACCCTCCCCTGGTTGCCCTGATTACCAGACACGCTGTTTCCATGTGGACATACCAAGTTTCAGTAGGTTGCATACTTCTCCTTGATGGCTTTCTCACCTCCCTCAGGGGCTTGGAAAGAGCTTAATATGAGGACCAGTTACAGTTGATTACACTCAGTTCATATTTGGAATAATTTTTTCAATGCCTTTAACTGTAACTCACTTGTCATATAATTGGATGTTATAAAAGTTTCCACTTTTTTATTACTCAACTGAATATCTTCTGCAAGGTGCTGACACTACAGTTTTTAAAACCTATTACTAATGGAGTCATTTTTCACTTTGAAAATAATCCCTCATTTTCATGAAGCACACAGGGCTGGCCACACAGTCAACTGGGAGCTTTTAAAACTCTCCATTTCATCCACACAGCTCCAGTTTGGAATTAATTCTCTAAGAGAAGAAAATGCTATCAATGTTTTTGAGCCATCCTATGCTTCCAGAAAATGTGAACACTGACATCTTCATTTTATGATCCAGTGTTTATGTGTTTTAAGTTGGTGGGTATTTGAGCACTTGGTATATGGCATCAGGGAGTACTGAATTTGAATCCCAGCTCTGTCACTTTCTGTGTGACTTTGGACAGAATACTTAACTTTCTATGTCTCAGTTTACCCATCTGCAAGATGGGGATTAGAATAGAACCTCCCTAATAAGGATGTGGTGAGATTTGACATAGTATAGTGCCTAATGAATACATTATTATTGCCATCATCATTATTATCAGTGTTATTTACTTTTATTATACTACTTGTACTTCATTGATTCATAATTGGGACAAATATAGCTGTTAAATGTAAACTGCTAAGTATAGAGTTTGGCATAAAGCAAGTTCTTAGTAAATGGCAAATATTGTTCATTATTGTTATTCATATTTATTTATCTTCATGTTTTATAAACATAACTCACTTAGTCATTATAATCACATTGTAATACCTATGTATTGATTCTAGTTTACCCATTTTATAGGTGGATAAATTGAAGCACTAAATGACTAAATACCTTGGTCAAATCACATAGGTGTTAAGTAGCAAAGCTGGGATTTGAATCCAGGCAATTATTAAACTGAGAGCTATTTATATTGTTTGGCTACAAGATTCTCCTCCATCCACGATCTACTACAAAAATGCCCTTGGTGTATCACTCAAGTCATGGCCATGCTGAAAGTCCAGTTAAATTATCTAGAGCTGGGCCAGATAAAAGAGATGATAAAAACATCACTGCACTTCCTAAGATCCCTCTCCTTCCAAGGCAGCACATCACCTGGGTGCCTTAAGTAAAATCTTAATAAAATAGTTCCCAAAGTGGGCACAGTCATGAATTAAGCATGGATGGAAATGCATGAGACACCCACTGATTCTAGCAGACTTGTTCCTTAGTAAGAATGACTAAGCCGGGCTCGGTGGCTCAACCTGTAATCCCGTGCCTTTGGGAGGCTGAGGTGAGTGGATTGCCTGAGCCCGTGGGTTCGAGACCCGCCTGGGCAGCGAGAGCTCATCTCTACAATAAATCAAAAAATCAGCTGGGCATGGTAGCGCATGCCTGTAATTCCGGCTACTCGGAAGGCTGAGGCGGAAGGATCGCTGGAGCCCAGCAGGTGAGGCTGTGATGGCCGGGAGCGGCCATTGCACTCCAGTCTGGGTGACCGAGTGAGACCCCAACTCAAAAAAATAAAAATAAAAAAGAATGTCTAAATCTTTTAATTGTTCTGATGGTATTTAAACAACTTCTAATCAGCAGCAGCCTCACCCCTTAAGAAGAAAGGAGGCCTTAATGAGGAAGACATGGTGAAGGAACACAGCTTCTCCTAGGACACTGAAGCACAAGATTATATTATAATGATAACTGAAGACACTCTGGTTAAGGTGGGAAGCCGAGTGAATTCAGAGAGTCCTGGAAATCAGTTGGTTGAATTCCTCAAGGCACAATTGAGATACTGCAGCTCCTCAATGACATTCTTTGGCTCAATGTAATCTGCTATGAATGCAACCACTGTGTTTTACAGGCAGTAGTGCAGGAGCAATGATGTGAGGGATTTGATGATATTTATGGATACAATTTATTGAACATTTATCAAGTACTTGGCCCTTTCCATACTCATTCTCACTGGGCTGGTGCGAGATGGTTCACTGAGTATGATCTGAATCCTTATACCAGCCACCTAAAGGAAGTAGCATTCTTTCACCATTTAACAGATGAGAAAACTGGGGCACAAAAGCTTGAATGACATGCTCCATGTCTTATAACTAGAACCTAGCGGTCGGGACTCAAACCCAAGTCTGCCCACCTCTTACTTATCTCCTGCTGGTCTGATAAATCAGTCTCATGGGTAGCCAAGTATGGGGAAAGAACTAGACTAGAAATATTTTAGCTAGCCAGGAGACCTAAAGGAAGGCACTCCAGTTTTCCTATCTCCACAATGAGGAGTTTGTATACAAAATGTCCTAGTTCAACTTCTTTGTCCTTCATAAAAGTGTCCTGAGAAACAGATATCGCCATGTAAGTCAGCATGATATAAGCTTATAATTAAGGCAACTCATCTAATTTTCCATCAACTATTAGAACAAAAAGATTGAAGCTGGTACGAGGACTAAAAACTAAATTCAGACCAGTTTTACAAAGTATGGATGGACTCATGGTACTGAAAACTCTAGAATAATGATACTTAAGACAGCCTATTTTCTATCAACTTACTGTATTAGTCAACAATAGTGGTTCTCAAACTTTAGTGTGTGCTTATTAAAATGCAGATGGCTGGGCCCATGCAGTGTTCTGCTGCAGGAAGTGTGGAGCGGGGACTCAAAAACTTGCATTTCTATTGAGTTCCCAGGTAAAGCTGAATCTGCTGGTCCAGGGACCATGCATTGGAAACCACTGGTCCAGAGACAATAGTGTATTTAAGGTAAGGCTTGATTCAAGGCATCCATGCCACTGATGTCCAAATTGCTTCCCATCTCTTTGTTCTGCCTTCTGTAGAGTTTCCTTTGACTTTGGGTTCTGTATTTGCCTTTCAAAGGAATGCCTTGCCTCTATAATGGCAGCAGAATTTCTGTAGCAGCACTGGATTCCTTTTTCTCACACCACAGTTTTTAGGGAATGAGAAAGCAAAGGATGCTCTTTTCCAGGGAATACTGCTTTTCTGCCAAAATGTTTTCAGTATCTTATTTGTTCAGATTTAGTCAGGTGCTCACCCCACCCTAGAGCCATTGCCTGAGGAGAATTGACTTAAGACAGAAAATCTGACGGGAAATAAAGGTGTAAGGTTAACTTCACCTGGAATACATGACTGAGAAGGGCTGATTCCCCCAAAAGCAATAAGAAACATTTTTGGTGGGATTAAGTGGAGATAGAAATTGGGGAGATAACCAACATATTCCCACAATTTTATAACATTATTGTGGATCAATATGAGGACGAATTAGGCAACAATTGGGTAAATTATACTGAAGAAAGGGACCACGAGATAAAACTTAACAAACGTTATAAAGAAACTAACCTGAATGACCAAGAAAAAGAGAGAAAAAGCCCAAATAAGCATAATCAGAAATACAAAAGATCAAATCACAATTGACCCTGAAGAAATAGAAAAGATTATTAGAGATTACTATGTACATCTATATGGAAGCAAACTTGATAATCTCAATGAAATGCAGGACTTTCTGACATCACACAACTTCCCCAGGTTGGAACAAGAAGACACTGAGATACTAAATAGACCAATAACAACCCAGGAAATTGACTCTGTCATACAAAAACTATCTACAAAAAAAAAAGTCCTGGACCGGATGGCTTTCCAGCAGAATTCTACAAAACATATAAAGAAGAGCTGATACCAATCCTTTTGAAAGTATTCCAGGCAATTGAGAAAGATGGAATTCTCCCCAAATCATTTTACGAAGCTAACATCACACTGATACCCAAACCGGGTAAAGATCCAACCAAAAAAGAGAACTACAGGCCAATATCCCTTATGAACATAGATGCAAAAATCCTCAACAAGATTCTAGCAAATCAAATCCAAAAACACATCTCAAAAATCATCCACCATGACCAAGTAGACTTCATCCCTGGGATGCAGGGCTGGTTCAACATTCACAAGACCATAAATGTAATTAAATACATCAACAGATGTAAAAACAAGAAACACATGATATATCATTAGATCCAGGAAATACTTTTGAAAAATCCTCAAAGCAGGATAGAATGAACATACCTCAAAATAGTAAGTGCCATCTACGATAAACGCACAGCTAACATATTACTAAATGGACAGAAATTGGAAACATTTCCCCTAAAATCTGGAACAAGACAAAGCTGTCCACTCTCATCCCTCTTGTTCAACATTGTGTTGGAAGTTCCAGCTTGGGCAATTAGACAAGAGAAGGAAATCCGGGGTATCAAAACAGGAAAAGAAGAAGTCAAGTTATTCCTTTTTGCTGATGATATGACCTTATACCTTGAAAATCCACAAGAATCTGTCAAAAACCTGCTTGTACTGATAAAGGACGTTGGCAAAGTCTCAGGGTACAAAATAAATGTGCAAAAGACAGTGCATTCCTATATACCAACAACAAGCAGGCAGAGACCCAAATTAAAAGCACAATCACGTTCACAATAGTCACAAAAAAGTGAAATACCTGGGCATCTTCCTAACCAGAGAAGTGAAAGACCTTTACAATGAGTACTAAAAAACACTGTTCAAAGAAATCCAAGAAGATACAAACAAATGGAAAAATAGTCCACGCTCATGTATAGGAAGAATCAACATTGTTAAGATGTTCATCCTACCAAAGGCAATCTATAGATTCAGCACAATACTCATTAAGTTACCAACATCATTCTTCTCAGATCTGGAAATGACAATACAGAAATTCATATGGAAATATACATGACTGCGAATAGCCAAAACAATCCTTAGCAAAAGAAACAAAGTAGGAGGTATCACACTTCCAGACTTCAAACTTTACTATAAGGCTACGGTAATCAAAACAGCCTGGTATTCATACAAGAACAGGCATATAGACCAATGGAACATGATAGAGATTCCGGAAGCAAAGCCTCAGTTTCTCAACCAACTCATCTTTGACAAAGACTCCAACAACCACCACTGGGGACAGGAGAACCTATTCAGAAAGTGGTGCTGAAACATTGAAACAGGACCCCTACCTATCGCCATACACAAAAATTAACTCTAAATGGATCACAGACCTAAACATAAAACCTCAAACTGTAAGAATCGTAGAAAACACAGGATACACCCTTATGGAAATTGGAACTGGCAACTAATTCCTATTCAGAATCCTAAATTCTCATATTTTAAGGAATAAGATAGACAAGTGGGACCTCATCAAACTAACAATCTTCTGCAAAGCAAAAGAAACCATCAAGAGAGCAGGGGACAGCCCATAGAATGGGAAAAAATATTTGCCAACTGTATATCTGACAAAGACCTAACATCTAGGATCTACGAGGAACTCAAACACACTGAAAGGAAAAAAAACAAACAGCCCCATTAAAAGGTGGGCAAAAGACATGGATAGACAGTTCTCAAAAGAAGATATACAGGCCGCCAACAGATACATGAAAAAGTGCTTAGCCTCACTCATCATCAGAGAAATGCAAATCAAAACCACATTGAGATACCACCTAACCTCAGTAAGAGTGTCCATCATTAATAAAACAAATAACAACAGATGCTGGCGAGGATGTGGCGAAAAAGGAACACTTCTACATTGCTGGTGGCAATGCAATCTAGTGCAACATCTTTGGAAGACAATGTGGCAGTTTCTGAAAGAACTAGAAATTGACCTTCCATATGACCCAGCAATTCCTCTATTGGGAATATACCCAGAGGAACTCAAATCATTCTACAAAAAGGATACCTGCACATGTATGTTTGTTGCAGCTCTATTCACAATAGCAAAAACATGGAACCAACCATGTTGCCCATCAAAGCTGGAGTGGATAAAAAAATGTGGTATATTCACAATGGAATATTATGCAGCCATAAAGAAGGAGAAGCATATGGACTTCGCAGCAACTTGGATAAATTGAGTCGATCATACTCAGTGATCTATCACAGAAACAAAGAATGGAGTTCCATATGTTCTCACTCATAAGTGGACCTTGAACAATTATAATACTATAAGTAGGTGATTGGCAGTAGTGGGAAACTGTCGGGGATGGTGGGATTGGCAGTTAAGGGAAACTGCTAGGGGAGGGTGGGGCATGTCTCATCAACAAGGGTACCTGCATAATCAACGTTTGTATACCTAACCCTGAATTGAACCCCACATCTTTATAGTAAAAATAAAATTAAAAAATAATAAAAAAGAAAAGGAAGAATAAGAATTGAAAAAAAAAACTTACCACAACAAGAGTTGTGAAAATCTCACTGGCCTGCTGAAAATCACTGTAGTAAACTAACCTTTAGCCTGCAGTAAATGAAAAACCAGTTAACCATTACTGTTAATTAATCCTATCGTAAAAAATCAGAACACCGTAATCAATCCATTATCTTGCTAGACCTATTATACAGATAACTTCCCTCTTGCAAACCTCTCTGTCGTGTAGGCAATCTCCTGGGCACTGCCCTGAAACCCAATACAGCCTTATAAAACACTTCTCTAGCCTCTGCCTCTTGGCAGACAGCAAACAGCCTCTCTTTCCCTACTGCTTTGCGTGCTCTGCTCTTCACAGTGTATCTTCCCTTAAATAAATCTGCTTTTCTAAATTCATTGCTATCTTGGTAAATTCATCTACCATATGCGACATACCGACTTCAACCAGTTTTACGCACAACAATTGTGAGATCCCTTGACAAAGCCAGTGCTGAAGCCAGAGCTAGCCCTTGCCTTACCAGTTATTTCAGAAAACAAAATTTTTAAGGAGACATGTCTGACTCCTTTCAGAATGCTAGCTGTGCTCCAGTAGGGTTCTGCTCCATTTTTCTCACTTATTAAGTGGATCCCATGTGTTCAAGATACATTTTATTTCTTCCTGCTTATATGGCTTCACAGAACTGTGAAAGAAAGAGTCCTTTAAAAAAAAGCAGTGCAACCAATCTTTAGGTGTGCAAAAAAAAAAAAAAAAAAAAAAAAAGTCAGAGTATTACAGCAGTAGCCACAGTCCTAATGATGACTAGGTGTAAAGAGAACACAAGTGCGCAAGTTCAAGTCATTATTTATGCAACAGGCATCCTTACCACATAGCACAGAAGGGTCCTGAAACCTCTATCCTGCCATCAAAGCAAGGAGGAAAAATGCTTCCCTCTAGACAGGACTTTGGATAAAGGGAAGGATAGCAGTCTGCTTTTTATATGCACGGTTCCTGAGGTCAGCCTCTCAGGGATGCAGCCTCAGAATGAACAACTCAAGTCAACAAGGCATGATTATTGCTCCATTTAGTCAGCACCTGAGTTAAACAGGTGAAAAGGCCTTTACTGTGAAAGACCTCAGGGTCAGAAAACAAATAGCTGAGACTCAATACCATGTGTGTGGGTGAAATACCAGCAAACAAATAAAGGAAGTAATATGAGTAACCGTATGTATACACACTCTGGTGCTGGCTGCTTGAAGCTTTGCCAGCCGGGCCCGATGCTCTCTAACAGAGGGTTGGAGCAATTCTGCTCCCAACTTGCCCAATTTTCCGGTCTCTTAGGCCAATCCTAGTTGGTGCTGGGAATTCTTGCTGCATACCTGATTACCTACCCAGCATCTAACACACTGCTTAATGCAAGTGAGATCTCAAAGTAAAAAATAACTTGGAAAGTTTGGTCAGTTTAGCTAGACTTGGGTTTCTGGTTAATACTCCTGTGGAATTATTAGTTATAAATTTTGATGTATAAAGTGCTCATCAGTCTGTTTGGCTGCTGCTGGGGTCACTGTCTGCCAGATTTAGGAGGCATTCTTGGGGCCTCAGAATGAATATGGGGGGAACAGTCCCAAGGAACCCCACAGGACCCCAAGGAACCACTCAGTCACCATTTGCATATCAAAGGCATGACCTCACTTTGGACCACAGACTGGAACAACCACATGTCAGAAGAATAAGGATAACAACCGCAACAATAATTTCTATGATTTTGTTTTGAGTGCTCATCATATGCCAGGTACTTTTCTTTTTTGAATTGGAGTCTCACTCTGTTGGCCATGCTGCAGTGAGGTGGCGTGCTCATGGCTACTCCAGCCTTGATCTGCTGGGTTCAGGTAATCCTTCTGCCTCAGCCTTCCAAGTAGCTGGAACTACAGGCCTGCGCCACCATGGCTGGCTAATTTTTTGATTTTTTGTAGAGATGAGGTCTTGCCAAGTTACCCAGGCTGATTTCAAACCCCTGGGCTCAGGCAATCCTCTCACCTTCACCTCCTAAAGTACTGGGATTATAGGCATGAGTCACCATGCCCGGTTGCCAGGCACTTTTAAAAGCACTTTATACATTTTATAACTTTCAATGTTCATCTGACAGTGATAAATACTATTACTTTTCCTATTTTCCAGATGGACAAATTAAGGCAAAGAGTTAAGATTACTTGCTGTCTTTGTTTTTGTTATTATAATGGAATACCTGAATTTGGGGAATTTATATAGAAAAAGGTTTAGTTGGCTCACAGTTCTACAGGCTCTACAAGAAGCATGGTGCTAGCATCTTCTTTGTGTTAGGGCCTCAGGAAGCTTCCAGATATAATAGAAGGGCAAGGGAAGTTGACTGTCAAATGGTGAGAGAGGGAGCAAGAGAGAGCAGAGGAGATGCTAGGCTCTTTTTAACAATCAGTTCTCATGAGAACTAAGAGAGTAAAAACTCACTCATTACAGTGCCAAGACATTCATGAGTAATCCTGTCCCCACCCCCTCCATGACCCAAACACTTCCTACTAGGCCCCTTACTTTCAGTGTTGGTCATTACATTTCCATATGAGATTTGGAGGGGACAAATATCTAAACTATATCACTTGCCCAAGTTCTCATATCTAGTAAGTGGTATATTCTGCTTTTAGTTTTTATAGGTGGTTCTCAGACTTTGGCAAGCAACAAATTCTCCTGGAATATTTGTTAAAACACAGGTGACTCGCCGGGCTCGGTGGCTCAGCCTGTAATCCCACGCCTTTGGGAGGCTGAGGTGAGTGGATTGTCTGAGCCCGTGGGTTCGAGACCCACCTGGGCAGCAAGACCTCATCTCTACAATAAATCAAAAAATCAGCCGGGCATGGTAGCGCATGCCTGTAATTCCAGCTACTTGGAAGGCTGAGGTGGAAGGATCGCTGGAGCCCAGCAGGTGAGGCTGCGGTGGCCGGGAGCGGCCACTGCACTCCAGTCTGGGCGACAGAGTGAGACTCCAACTCAAAAAAAAAACACAGGTGACTCAATCCCAGAGTTTCTCTCTGATCATACAGGTCTGGGCTGGGGTCTAAGAATTTTTATTTCCAAGTTCCCAGGTGATGCTGATTGCATTGGTCCAAAGGCCAGGGACTTTGAGAACCACAAACTTAGATAGACAGACTCTGGAATTTACACACTTAAACTTGAGGTCCAAAAAATGCTCAGTGAGAACTTCTGGCATATGTTACATTGACTTTTACACTCTACACTCTTGTCATTGAATTCAATTTTTGTGCCTAGGTCCAGGTCATTTTTTCTCTCATCTCCAAGACCATGAGTATTCAATTAGTGCATTACTTGAGTACTTTGTATTGATTTCCCACAGCTATAGTGTAGATGTTGACTTTTCTTCTCCCACTTATTCCTTCTCCACGTAATTTGCTACAGTGGCTTAAAGAGCCCTATATCTTATGGCCATCATTCAGTGACTGGTTAAATAGAAATACACACATGAAACCAAAGGAATCCTATAAAGTTATGGTAAAGAATGATGGTCTTCCTAAAATCTATTTTGTACTTTCTATTGGGTATGTGGCTGGTCAGTTGCACAAATAACTTCTCAGCTTTCCTTGAAGCTAGGAGTGGCCATGTGGTTGCATTTTCAACAAGTGAGATGGATACACTTTTCATTTTACTTTCTTCACAAGACTTGAACTTCCTTGTTTTCTCCTTTCTGTGATCTAAGATACAGACAGAATAGCAGTCTGACTTTGGTTGTCCAAATGATCACAATATCATAGAGAAAGCAAACAAAAAGATGGGAGGAAAGTGGGTTTCTGAAAGACCGTATGGAGCAGAGCTACTCTGCCAGCCTGGATCTCACATCTCTAACCTATTTCTTAATTAAATGTATTTTGGGATTGTAGTTTCTTTGTTATAGCATCTTAGCCCTTGCAACAATTAATACAAATGACATGATGGTACATACTGGTTCTCTAAAATTACCCCAAAACTTAGTGTCTTAAAATAATTAACATTTAGTATCTCAGTTTTTGTTGGTCAGGAATTGGTAGCAGCTTAGATGAGTAGATTTGGCTTGAGATCTCTCACAAGGTTGTATACAAACTGAAATGGATTAAAAAAAAGGTGGTACACATACATGATGGAATAGTATGAAGCCATAAAGAAGGACAAACATATGGACTTCACAGCAATTTGGATGGATTTAGAGTGTATGATACTCAGTGATTTATCACAGAAACAAAGAACTGAATACCACATGTTTTCACTCATAAGCAAACCCTAAACATTTACCACAGTACTTTAAGAAAGGGATTTGCAGTAGTCAGAAACTACCAGGAGAAGGAAGGGGGAGCATATAACATCAGTAAGGGTACCTGATCTCAAACAGGCAAAGGGAGGCCCATACTTTACCTGTACGATGACCACTAGTACATCCAATCCTGAATTATACCCCACATCTTAAAAAAAGATGTTGGTTGGTCCTGCAGTTGTTTACAAGACTTATTGGGCCAGAAGATGTATTTCCAAAATGGCTCATTTACACAGTCATAGAAAGAGGCCTTAATGCCTTGCCAGTTCCTGGGGCTACTGAAGTGACCTTACAATATGGTAGTTGCCTTCCTTTAGGGTGAGTTATCTGAGAAAGAGGAAGGAAACCACAATGCCTCTTATGACCTAGTCCTGGCAATCACACTATCATTTCTGCAGTATCCTATTGGTATGCCAACAAGTCCCATCAATGTGGGAAGGACTATACAGGGGCATGAATACCATGAAGGGGTCAAACAAATGGTTGAGGGCCGTTTGGGAAGGCTACCACCACAAGATTTGAAACTAGCTCCAAAATGAACTCTTAGCAAGAATGGGAATGGTAGGCACATGATGCTTTTGATTTGGTTTCATAGATATGCATACAAGCCTGTGCACACATACACATGTATATGCCAGAGACTCTAAAATTTATTGTTTATTTTTATTTTTTAGAGACATGGTCTCACTCTATCACCCTGACTGGAATGTAGTAGCTCTATCATAGTTCACTGTGACTTCAATCTCTTGGGTGCAAGCAATCCTCCCACCTCAGCCTCCTGAGTAGCTGTGACTACAGGTGTATACCACCATACCCAGCCCATTTTTGTATTTTTTTTTAGAGATGTGGATCTCATTAAGTTGCCCAGGTTGGTCTCAAACTGTTGGCCTGAAGCAATCCTGCTGTCTTGGCCTTCCAATGTGCTGGGATTACAGGCGTGAGCCACTGCACTTGGCCCAGAGACTCTTTCTGAAAGGACACCTAACTAACTGATAACAAAGATGATATCTGCAGGGGAAATTAGAAGATTAGGGGTGTGGAGTAAAAGGTAATACCTTTTATGATACATCATTTTGTACAATTTGTCTGGACTCAGAAGCCAATACCCCTAATATGATGGTTTGCCTCAGGTCTTTCCCAAGCTATTTCCTCTCCCTGTTATCTCATTATCTATTACAGGTCAGGAGAGAAAATGTAATCAGAGCTGGTCCAATCATTTCACAACATAACACCTGGTCCTCAGGTTCATTCAACTTCCAAGGAGAACTATGTACAAGTTATTCTCTGTTTTCTGCACCCATTCCTTCTCCCAATCATCTGTTGGCCTTCAAGAGAATTCCTCTTTGTCTCCCTCACTAAATCTATTTTATCAGAATCCAAACCCCCATTCGTTCTGTAACCTTGAGATGGTATTTATGTTTCTGTAACTCATTGAGAAGTTACGTCTTCATATATATGTATACATGTTAAATAAATCTGTATGTTTTTTTCTATTAATTAATCTGCCTCATGCCAGTGATTTATCAGCCAAACTTTAGGAGACAAACAGCCATGCCCCCCACAAATTTGACATAATTACAAGTACTTATTTTTAGCCTTTTGTTACTTTTGTTAATAAGTCAAGCAAAACCAAAAACTGAAACAAAATGACAAAAAAAGAACCCCAAACAATTGTCTCACATACAAACATTCCTTAAAAATCAAGTATTAGAATTTGATATGTTTTCCTCAGACTAGTAAACCACTATAAATTAAACAGTATTTGTTTTCTATGTAAAAGGAAGTTTCCAATTTTAATTATTTTTGTAAAGAGTTAATATCTTTTTTTTGGAATGTACAAATGTGAATGTTGAAGTGGGAAGTACAAGAAAATGCATATTGTCACCATTGGCAAATGTGTTCAGTAGGCAGAAATAACAAAGAAACATAAGGAACTCCATACTTCACTTTTAGAAGAACCACTTACGGTCAGGTGCGGTGGCTCAAGCCTGTAATCCCAGCACTTTGGGAGGCCAAGGGGAGAGGATTACTTGAGCCCATGGGTTTGAGACCAGCCTGGGCAACATGATGAGACCTCATCTCCACAATAAAATTTAAAAAGTGGCTGGACATGGTAGCGTGAGCCCATATTTCTGGCTATTTAGAAGGCTGAGGCAGAAGGATCGTGGAAGCCCAGCAGGTCGAAGCTGGGGTGGCCATGAACATACCACTACGCTCCAACCTGGGCAATGAAGTGAGACTCCAACTCCAAAAAAAAAAAAAAAAAAGAACAACTTATTTTATGCCACCGAAGGCATTAAAAATGTTTCTAATTGATATGGTTTGGTGTTTTGAGACAAAGCAGCCAAGGACAACAGAATTGCAAAGTTGTTTGCAAACAGCAGATAAACTCTGCTCCCTGAGATGTTTCACTGAAAGTTTTAACTTGTTCTGCAAAAAGAAAAGGGTGGTTTTAATTAGCTAAAACAATTAACAGAAATAATAAAATTCTTTGTTTAGGACTCAAGGACTGGAGCTGTGAATGGGGTTGATGCAAATAATTACGGAAAAATAAGAGATAACAAACTTTCCTCCATTTTGTGTGGCTGTTCACAGCCAGTCAGCCACATTGGTGCATCTCAAATGATCCGTGGTGAGCAAAGTTTTAAAAACTTTGCAATCTGTGATATGACCAATATAAAGTTCATGCTCCATGTGACTTACCAGATGAGTTAGACAACATCCAAATCAGTCTATTCCCTTTTAAGCAAGATAAGTCCATTTAATATGTGCTCGGATGTCGTATAAAATTGCTATGGAAGTTTCTAAAAACTTCTTCTCCATTTCTATACTTAACCTGCCCCAGACCTATTCAGATAGTTCACAAAAGGCATCAGTCACCAAGCCAGACTTTGAGTAATACTAAGCTTGATTACAGTTAACAGGTAGGCAGTGATTTCAGTCAGATAAAGTATGATCGAAGGTATTTATTTCATCTACACTGTTGTGGGTTGAATTTTGTCCCCTATAAAGATATGTTCCAAACCTAATCCTTGCAACACAGGGAAGAAGGCCATCTGACAATGGTGGCAGAGATTGGAGGAATGCACCTTCTACCCATGGAACACCAAGGATTGCCAGCAACTACTAGAAGGTAGGAAAAGGCAAGGATGAATCCCCTTAGAGCCTTCAGAATGAGATAGCAAGCACTGCTGATACTCCAGTTCTAAACATGCAGCTTCCAGAACTATGAAAGGATAAATTTCTGTTGTTTTGACAGTTGTTGTACTTTGTTATGGAGCCTTAAGAAACTAATACATACACCAACAGTGGATTCTCTGGAACAACCATCATAACAGTTAAGTGTACTAGGTACTAAAAGGTTTCTATGGCAAAATAAGTTTAACAAGGAGAAAGTTAAAGATTATGTCTCTAAAAACATTTTTCAGGGCTTTTGATATAAAATTGGCAGCTACAATTGAGAAAACACTTATTCTCTTCCCAGAAGGTTATGTTGAAGACATTAACATATTTGATTATCACAAAAACTCAATTAAGTTGAGGAATTTATTCTCCCTTTTTTAAAGATGATAAAACTGAGGTACAGAGAGTTAAATGACTTACACAATGGGCAGAGAGCAGTGGAACCAAGATTCAAAGCCAGACAGTTGAGTTCAGAGCCTGGTCTCTCTCAGCATTTAAGGGGTTCTAGGGGGACCTCTAAGGTTTCTCCTAGTGATGGCAGGACCTTTTGTTGTACAGAGAATTGATAGGATGAATATTCAATGGAAAAATGACTGCTAACCTACTATTGGACACACATTCTACTGCTGAGAGTATTTCAGGATTCAAGCAGTTTCGGATCCTTGGGAAAATTAACGGAAGCAATTATCAGTGGCCATCAGTAGTGGCAGACATATTCAAAGAGCTGAGCAAATTATTTTTCTAACTAAATGGTCTCACTTGAAATCATCCTTTTTTTTTTTCCTTGCAGGATTGGGGTTTTGAACAGGGAGGCACACACTGGTTAGTGACAAATACACCCTGACAAAAGCATTAAAAAAAACCCTGCCCCAGCAAATGGAAAAAGGAGCTAAGTCAATGGGCTGTGTAGAATTGAGGGAAGGCAGACTCGGGTGTGAAGAAAAGATGGGGTTGTAAGTCATGCCATGTTGCCAAGAGGGTAAGCTTGTTGGAAAAAATGAACAACACAGAAAGAATCAGGGGGACTTTGACATGGAACCAGAGGACCACAACTATTGGAAAAGGAAAAGAACATGAGAAGTGACCAATCATAAGTATCCCAATATCCACACATTCAGAGAACAAAGTGGTTGGATGGCTGCAGAGAATAAAAGATGGGGCTTTTGATGTTAGAAGGTTAAGATCTGTTTTCCCACTAAGAGGATGACCTTGTTTCTTATTTCACTGAGAATAGCAATCAGAAAACAACCTCCTCTTATTTCCACCACTAAATCTACCTCCCACCAGCATCTGTACCCCTTCCCTTCTAGGACATGAAATAAACTGCCCCTTCTCATAGTTGGCCCCTCCACCTAGACGCTGGAGGGTGTTTCCTTTCTTCCACTCTAGGACTTTGCTCCTATAATCTTCCTCTTTCCGTTTTGTGTCATTACTTTTTCAGTCTTTACTTGGTCATATCGATTAGTTTATAACCATGCTAAAATTATTTCCTTCCTTAAAACACTTTCCCTCAACCCTATTTTTCCCTCAAGCTACAACCATATTTCTATCTTTCTCCTTTAAAGCAAGACCGAAGAATTCTTCATACTCCCTTTTTCCACTTCTTTAGCTCCCATCTATATTGAAAACACTCCAATCAGGCTTTTATCCGGATCATTCCACCGAATCACTCTTGTCAAGTTGGCAAGAACTCTGTCTTGCCAAATCTAATGACTACCCCTTTGTCGTCATCCTACTTGACCTTCCTGCACAATGGCATGACTAATCACATCTTTTAAATTCTTTCTTCACTAGGTTTCCAGGATACCAAATACACCTGGTTTTTCTTCTCTTCCCTGGTTGCTTTTCAGTCTTCTTTGTTAGATCCTCTTCTTTCTGACCTCTAAATGTTAGGGCTCAAACCTTGGAAGTCTTTTATTCTCCATCTATATTTGTTTCCTATGAGATCTTACTTAGTTCCATGGCTTTAAATATCACCTCTAATTTGTTGTCTCCCAAATTTGTATCTCCTGTCCTGACCTTTCCCTGAGCATTAAGTTCATACATGGACTTGCTTCCTTGAAATCCTCCATTAGCTATCTAATAGGTACATTGCATGTATCCTGTCTAAACTTTAACTCTTAATTTTCTTCCCTTTCTGCTGCCAAATCTGCTGCTGCAGATTGAGTACTCTGAAAGTAGATGTTGAGTTGGAGTTTGGTGCACAGAATATTTATTAGGGATAAACATCTGTGGATGAAGAGGTAGAAAGGGGATGAGAGGCAAGATTGAGAACAAGTTTTATTGGGAGGCAAGCCCAAAAAAGTCTTCGCCATGGAGAGCTCTAGAGTCTATAAATGACCCATTAGATTTTTCCCTGGTTGAACCCAAATAGCCAGGACTTTATACTCCAACTTTATCAGTCATTGAATGTGGGTTTCCCTGGGAAGAGTGTACCCTAGGATAAGGCAGCTCTCTGCATGTGAGGAAAACCATGAAGGCACTGACTATATGGAGACTGTATCCCTCAGTGTCTTTGCCATCATGAGAACCACTTTGTGTCACCTAATAGTCTTCTAGAGCAGGCATGTCCAACCCACAGCTTGTGGGCCACATATGGCTCAGGAGAGCTAGTGGTGAGGCCCATAGAATCTTTTAACAGCATGTATTTTTTAGCATTTATTTTCTTTATGATCCCATGAGTAGTTCCATTTTTGAAGTTCACAATCATGCCTTATTCATGACATCACTTTTTGGCAGCACATACATTTGTGAGCAGCTGTTTTCAATTATGAAGCATATGAGGAACAAAATTTAAACACACTTTGCTGATGAGCACCTTGAGAATTCACTAAGAATTGGAAACACTTTTATCAAAACAGATATTGATTAATTTTGCAAAAACAAATTCAGGTATCCTACTAGTTTTACATTGTTCTTATTTTTCTAAACTTCTTAATAAAAATATTTTAAAAGAAGCCTTATTATGTATATACACTAACTATATTATATCATTTATGTGCAGTCCAAATTTCTCTTCACTTAAAGTGACTCAGGGAAGCCAAAAGATTGGGTATTCCTGTTCTAGGGCATATCATCTTTGTGTCTTAGTTTAATATGTATGCAGCCCTCTGAATCCAGGTATTTTGTTAGTTTGAGATATTTTATCCCAAGCTACAAGAATTCATTACATAACACTAGGACATTTTTTTCCACTCATTCTGCAATGATTACATTAGTGATTTCTCCAAAGCCACTGCCTACTTTATTTTATTTCAAAGAGATATTTAGAAAGGTCATTTATGACATGGAACCTTTGTAATTGTGAGGGTCATATCTCCAGAAATAAATACTCAATCTGTGTATAAAGACAAGCAGAAAATAAATGTAAGAGGTCAATTCTGTATAGAGGTCTATACAAGTATCTTAAACTAGAATTAACTGAGGGTCTTTAAGTCTAGGTTTTCCCTAAATTATACTTGGTTTTTATAAATAAAATAACTGAAAAACTTTGTAAAGACTTGTACATAAACTGACTCCCTATTTCCTAAATGGTGAGTTTTGGGGAAAATAGCTTACCTCATACTGAGGTGGATATATGTTATTTAAGGCTACATAAAAACTAGATAGATAGATTTATCACAGCGGTTGAAGCAAACCTTACTCTATATACTGAAGATAATTATTCATAGGCCCAAACAGCAAAACCACTTTTCTGCAAAACAACACATCTTGAAAGAGTCCTGCATTTTCTGTCTCACCTCTATTTAATTTTCTACATAAAGCTCCTCTCAAAAAACAAGTGCCTTATGGAAAAAGTGACAGACCTTTAACTCAGGGCACAAATGTTAGTATTATATAACATGAGCTCAAGAAGCCCATTTCATATTTTTTAGTCTGCTTTTTAGAGAATTTGGCCTGTACCTCTCTCTTCTGGTTAGTTGTTGGTTTTCCTCATCCAGAACATTCAGGTTGTCTTCTCAAATCAAGAAATAATAGTGAAAGTGCCTGGGGTTGCTTTTGCCTTTAGCACAGGCCTCTGAAGCCCATACATAGTGCATTTGTGTTCAGGTGGAATTTATGGATATTTCTGCCACCTCATTCTGCCACCTCACAACTTGTCAAGACCTAAGAAATGGATGAATATAGATTTGAGAAGTGAACATGTAGAGTAGACACGTTCTTGAGTATTCAGTTTTATTTTTAAAAAGTTCAACAAATGAAAAACTTTCAAGTGATTCTTAACTTTTTCAAGCTTTCTGTCAGTAGGAATAATCTTGTATTTATGTTTAATTCCTGTTCGTCCCCCAACTTCAGTCTGCTTGTTAGTACTAAAAACGTATGAAAGGTAGAAACCCCAAGAAACTAGAATAGAAGAACTTGGTAAAATAATTCTAGCAATAGTGCAGCCATTTTAACTTCAGCTCTAGCCCTGTCTCACTTTGCTGAGCAGTTCTGCTGATCATTAGCAAGAAGCAGAACTGGCATTCTCAGGGTTAAAACCTGGTAATTATTTTAAGCACTCTAAGCCTGTCCAGTCACAGTTATTCTTAACCAAATTCGTAACTAAAAGGCTTGGGAAGAAACTTGTATTAAGCTGAGTTGGGCTAAATGTAGAAGCCATTTGAATTTAAAAGTGAACATTTTTCCCGTTTCTCTTCCTTTTCATTATCTTTTGATCTACTAACTGTTGCTGGCGCTGAAGGGAGCACAACCACCTTCACTGAGCATCCTGGTAAGCAGGACACACACACAAGACTGACTGCATGTCCCTGGAAACGCCCCCGCCAGACCTAGATAAGAAATGGGCTCTGTTGAAACTTTCTAACACTCAGAAATGTATCTGTTCCCTTAGTCTCTAATGACAACTGCTTTCTTTCAAGTCTTTGTATAAATTTTATGTATAATGTTTAATTAAGTATTGTGAATCAGAACTCCCGGAATAAGCACAATCTGAAACCAACTAGAAAGTAAGCAGCCCAAATTGTTCAAGGCATCTGTGCTTCTGGCCTTGATGTATTGATATTAGTTTACTGCGACCAGCCTCCAGCCCACCACCTGGAGTCATGAGATACCGTTGCCTGGTGATGTCAAGACACAAGACTTGTGTGATTTCTGTTGTCTACATCAAAAAGTGCAACTTTAAACATTCTCCTAGCCCAAACTCCTCTCCAACAGCTTTAAATATTCCCAGTTAACCAACCTTCGAGGCCACACTCGCCTATGAGTGCTGGCCCCCTTTCTGTCTGTGGAAAGTGAATAATAAATTTTGGTTCTTTCTCCTTTGCAATTTTATGCATTATTCCTGCGGCACTGGCCCATCTTGCCTCAGTCTACCTTTCAACTTAAAAAGTAACATCATGGCTGGGCTCAGTGGCTCAGCCTATAATCCCAGCACTTTGGGAAGCTGAGGCAAGTGGATTGCCTGAGCACAGGGTTTGAAACCAGCCCGGGCAACTTGGCGAGACCTCATCTCTACAATAAACAAAAAATTAGTTGGGCGTGGTAGTGCATTCTTGCAGTTCCAGCTACTTGAAGGCTGAGGCGGAAGGATCTCTGGAGCCCAGCATGTCGATGATGGGGTGGCCACGAGTGTGCCACTGCACTCCAGTCTGCACGACAGAGTGAGATTCCAACTCAAAAAAAAAAGTAACATCACAAAGAACAGGTAATATGGTCTACCTATATCCCATGATCTGTGGAGTTGGCCTGAGGTTACATGGACTACAACATGGCATGACTTCAGGTCACCACTACACAGACTTCCTTTTACCTCTTACTTAAATTCTTCCCATGCCATCTTTCAGTTTAAAAGTTTAAACCCAGTCATTATTATAAAACAACAACAGCAACACAAAGAACATTAGTAGTTATTTCTTGACCACATTTGACATGCTTTATCTAAACTATCTCTTTGTGAAATAGATACTCTAATTAGCTACATTTTCCAGATAAGAAAACTGAGGCTTAAAGATGCCAAGAAATGTCCTAGACACAGCTATTGAAGCGGAGAGTTTGGTGAAAATTCATACTCTTAACAACTCTTTGCATATTACTCCATTCTCAGAGTAAAATGTACCCGGTAGGGCCTCTGATCCAATTGCCTCATTTTCAGGGCACAAAATGGAGGCCCAGAGAGGAAGAGTGACTCATCTGAGGTTACACAATAACTGACTCAGGATCATAGCCCGGATCCTTTTCATTTGTCTGATGGTCCATTTAAGTTGGAGGTACAATTTGATAAAACCTCCAACATGATTAGGATTCTGGAAGAGAAGGGACTTAGCACTCACATTGGCTCCCCCCACTTCAAAATTAATAGCGGCATTTTATTGCATCATTAAAATATCACAAATAGGTCTTAGGAATTATCTGGAATCTTGGTTCTATAGCAGGAAAACTCTTAGATCTTTTTCATTAGCTTGTTAAACTGTTCCTTTTTCAGAGACATAGATGCCATTCAAAATCTTTCTGATATCTTTATTTTAACTATTGTGGCTTGCTGAATCAAAGCAACTGAATTTAAAACAAGTTCAATGTTGCTTCCTTCAAGAATTAACTTAATTTTCTGGATCTGAGATACTGAACAAGCAACACCTGGCCTCACCTAAACCCTGCAGAGGTATTTTTATTCAAGACATTTAAGAATTCAACAAGAGACCCATTCTCATGGGTAGCAATGTTGATGGGAAGTGAGCAAACAGACTTCATCTTGTAACAGAAGCCCAGTGTAATGCCCTTGACCATGTTCTGTACATGACTACAAATAGTACGAATGGTAGCCAGTTCCTTTCTCTTCCCCTATCACTTGTCAACCCAGAGACTCTTCTTTTTCTTTCTAAGAGGACTGAATTCTACATTGATGTGGTTGAAATTTTTCCATAGGATTCCTCTGGAGCTCTTCACAATAACTGTGTACTGCTTCAGAGTGGTATTAATGTTTTCTGGAATGTGGACAGTCTGATTGCCAAGAATGGTCTTTATTCTCACAGTAGGTGTGGCAAGGAGCCACACTGGCTTTTGACTCAAAGGAAACTGAGTTAAAATTGTAGCAGAGTTCTGTGCCAGCAGACACCTAGGATAGAGAGTAGTGAATGCTTAGTTTCAGTTACTTTTCAGCTTCTTTAGTTCATTCCCATTATGCTAAGTTAGCAACCTTCAGACTATACAAAAAGCTCCCATTGATTTGGTGTCTAGCTGGGTAGGTGTTTGGGTGAGACTCAAGAGAAAATTTCTTTTGTTCATCTCTTCTTCCAGAACTTTGCTCTAGCTTCACTGATCACACTTATTTGGAAAATGAGACCAAGAGTAACCAAGATATATTTTGAGATATTTTGCGTGCTGCATGTTAATGCTAGTTATTCAGAGATACATAGAATATTTAGTCTTTTCAAGATTTACTTCTTTTGACAATATCTACCATACATCTATCTACCTACCTGTCTATATCTCTAATTATATTTATTTCTGTCATGACAGGACAAGAAGACATATTTATACACCAAACCAGGCCTGACAAAATAACTGTTTATCTCACAGAGCTAAAAATGAACTTTCTATGCACTTTGATTTGACTATGTTTTTATTAGACTTTTGCTAAAACTTTTCATTGATTCTGATGCAGAATTTCAGAATCACTTCTGAGGTTGACTGCTAAACTAGAAATTACTAAAATTAACAGGGACAGTGACTCCATGCAGTGGTGGTGCAAGAGAGGCAATTGCACAATGTGTGCCAGAGCTTTTGATCTACAAAACTCATCTAACAGATTGCTTGACTGGAGCTTCAATTCTTATTTGCCATGGTATTAAGGCATATTATTTTTCATGGATAAAACAAATGATCTTGTTGAAGAATACTTTTCTACCTCTTCTAGTGGAGTATGACAGAACTATTCAAAGCCATGTGATCAATGAATTATTTATAAACTGCAGTATTAATGTCTCGTAGCAGTGATATTGTTAAGGGTCTATCAGGCTTACTAATAGATTCTGGCCTTTTTTTCTCCCTGAGCATGGATCACTTGCCCATTTAAAATTGTAACAAGTAGAAACTTGGTGGAGAGAATGACATTTTATAACAAAAATCACCAATGGCTCAGTAAACAGTGAAGAAAATTGCCCTTTCCCCAGTCACATTTACATCCCGAGGGACACAAAATGTGGAGATAGGGGAATTAGAATAAGCATACATTTTTCTCAAAATAAAAGCAGGAAGGTTTATCACCCAGGAAAGTGATACAATATGTTTTTACATAAGATTTAAGGTAAGATGAATATACGAGTAAAGTCTGGTCAACTTAATGGTTTTATCAGCACACACTCGCACTATCTTTTCTGTATTTATGAGGGCCTTCTTTCCTCACCAGCGTCAAACCTACCCCCTAAATTCTCTCAGGACAGCATTCCTAACATTTCTCCATCTGAACACACTGTTTTCCATCTTAAGAATGAGGAATATGTGGTGCTCATGGCCACGACAGCTATCACCAATCAATTGCAGCACTATTATAGCACTTTTTGCTGATGAACCAGACTCGGCCAAACCAAACTTTTGTTACTTGTTTATGTACTGTAATGCACTTCAGAGAATGCATTTCACTATCCCCGTTTTATAGGAAGGACAAACAAGTGTTCAAAAGTTACATAGCCAGCACTGGAAGCAGGATCTAAATTCTACTTCAAAACAGTTTAAAAACTGTTCCAGGTGCCATGGGGATAGTAGGAGAAGAACAAAATATTACCCCAGGCTTCATTTAGTTCAGAATGTCACCACTAAAAATACATGTTTTTAAACTTTTACCTTTTATAAAGTAGCCTAGTTCAGGACCTTAAAATCACAGATGCCCAATAAAGCATACAAATAAATAGGATTTGGACAGAGAGGCCATGCCTTGGAATCTAATTTTTTTTTTTTAAAGTAGCCACTGTATATTAAAATAAATTGGATTTTCCTCACTGCTCTGTAAATCCCACTAAGCCCATCATAATTTAGGCCATCAGTATCTCGTACCTGGAATACTGTAAAACCATCCTAACTCAGGGGTTCTTTACCTGGATATATGTAGAGAATTCAGGGGGTCCTTAAACTTGCATGAAAAAAAAAACACTTCATTTTCACTAGCCTCTGATTGAAATTGGCCATTTCCTTCTATGCCTACATGTAGCAAACCTTGGTGCTATAGGTAGAATGTGTGACTTCTTATCAATAAAAATAATAGAAAATGTATTTCATATATTATAACTCCCTCCTGATTTCTTCCTTCTCTGTTTAAACATCATTTTGTCATAGGACCTTTCCTATTGTCTTAGTTTGTTTTGTGTTTCTAAAAAAGAATACTTAAAGCAGTATAATTTATAAAGGAAAGAGTTTTATTTGGCGCATGTTTCTGCAGGCTGTACAAAAAGCATGGCACCAGTGTCTGTTCCTGGTGAGGGCCTCAGGCTGCTCTCACTCATGGAGGAAGGCAAAGGGAAGTTAGTGTGTGTAGAGATCACATGGCAAGAGAGAGGGGAGGGAGGTGCCAGACTGTTTTTTAACAACCAGATCTCTTGGGAACTAATAGGACAAGAACTCACTTCCCTCTGCCATTAGGGAGGATGTTAATTTATGAGGTTTCCACTGCATGACAAAAACACCTCCCATTAGGATCCACCTCCAACATTGAGAAGCAAATATCAGCTGATGTTTGAAGAGGTAAAACATCAAACCATACCATAACATCTATCTTATTTTAAATGGTACCAACAAATCTGTGAACTTAGAGAAAAGAGAGTGAAGTGATTGTAGGACTTTGCGTTAGAACTCAGTGGTCTCTTATCACTACACAGAACGCAATACAAATAAGAATTCTACCAGTGCCCATGGAGGGAACATTTAGTCTAACTCTGGTCAAAGGGGAATCCTCTGCCTTAGCAGTAGGAATATGAGTTCCAGCTAGCTCCACCACTGACTGACTAAAGTCACCTCGGGTCCTGAATAAATTTGAAAGGTAGCCAGGTCACAAGGACTAGTGACCTTGGGCAAGTCCTGGTGCTGTACTGGATTCAGAGCCAGTGGATTTTGGATATTCATGACCCAGTGAGACATGAGCTGTGGCAGGGGCCAAGGGAGTGCTTGCACTACCTCTCCCTCAGTTCTAGGCAGTGTAGCCCAGGGAGATATTCCTTCTGTTTGGGGAAAGGAGAGGGAAGAATATAGAGGACTTTGTCTTGCAGCTTGGGAATCAGTTCAGTTACAGTAAAATAAAGCACCAAGCAGATTACTGAAGTCCCTGATTCCAGGCCCTAGCTCCTAGACGGCATTTCTAGAGGCATCCTGGGCCAAAAGGAAAACCACCATTCTGAGAGGAAGAACCCAGCCCTGTAGGATTCACTACCTGCTGACTCAAGAGCACTTGGGCCTTGAATAAACATCAGCAGTTGCCAGGCAATAGTTGCCACAGTTCTTGTGTGAGAGTCGGGTACAGTGCTGGATTCAGGTGTGATCCAGAGCAGTTTAGCTGTGGTGACCATAGGAGTGTGTCACCTCCACTCACAATTTCAGGCAGCCCAGTACAGGGGAGCAACTGAGGGAAAAGAGTGAGAAACTCTGTTTGGTAATTCAGGGAATTCTCTCAGGTCTCATCCAAGCCCACCAAGCTCACCTCTAGGAATCTGGAAGAGTTACAGCATTACTGGGCTTGGGGTATCCCCTAGTGCTGATATGGCTGCAGTGACCAAACACTCACAGTGCTCAATTCCCTTTGAATGTCTGGAAAGCCTTCTCAAGAAGGATGAGTACAAACAAGCCCAGGCTGTGAAAATTAGAATAAATACCTAACTCTTCAATGCTCAGACACTGATGACCCTCCACAAACATCAAAAACACCTAGGAAAACATGACCTCACTAAACAAATGGAATAAGACTCTAGAGTCCAATCCTGGAGTGGTAGAGATATGTGACTTTTCTGACAGAAAATTCAAAATAGTTGTTTTGAGGAAGCTCAACAAACTTCAAGTTAACACAGAAAAGGAATTCAGAATCCTATTTGAGAAAGTTAACAAAGAGATAGAAATCATTTAAAAAAATTAAGCAGAAACTCTGGACCTGAGAAACTTAACTGACAAATTGAAAAATGCATCAGAATCTCTCTGCAGCAGAATTGATCAAGTAGAAGAAAGAACTAGTAAGCTTGAAGACAGGCTATATGAAAATATACAGTCAGAGGAGAAAAAAGAAAAAAAAAAATGAAGTATGCCTACAAGAACTAGAAAATAGCCCAAAAAGTGGCAAAATGAGTTTTTGGCCTTAAAGAGAAAGTAGAGAGAAAGATTGAGGTAGAAAGTTTATTTAAAGAATAGCAGAGCTGGGTATGGTGACTCATGCCTATAATCTCAGCACTTTGGGAGACTGAGGTAGGAGGATTGCTTAATCTCAAGAGTTCAAGGTTACAGTGAACTGTGAGCACTGTAGCTTATGCAACAGACCAAGACCCTGTTTCTAAAAAAGAGAGAGAGAGAGAGAGAGAGAGAGAGAGAGAGAGAGAGAGACAGAGACAGAGACAGAGAGAGGAAAAAAGGAAAACAAACAAACAAACAAACAAAAAACAGAGAACTTTTCATACTTGGAGAAAGAGACCAATATTTTGGTATAAGAAGGACACAGGACACAGAAGTCTTATCACAAATAAGACTATCTCAAGGCATTTGATAAGCAAACTTCCAAAGTCAAGGATAAAGAAAAGATCCTGAAAGCAGTAAGAGAAAAGGAAAAAAAAAAAATAAAGGAATGCCAATACATCTGGCAACAGACAGGCCAGCAGAGAGTAGTATGGCATATTTAAAGTGCTGAAGGAAAATAAAAATATCCTAGATATTACATTCAGTGAAATCTCCTTCAAACATGAAGGAGAAATGAAGACTTTCCCAGAAAAATAAAAGCTGATGGAGCTCGTCAATACTACACCTGTCCTACAAGAAATGCTAAAGAGAGTTCTTCAATTTGATAGAAAAAGACATTAACAAGTAGTAAGAGGTCATCTGAAGGTACAAAAGTTACTGGTAACAATAAGCGTGAAGACAAATACAGAATACTCTAGCATGATAATTGATTATGTAAACTATATCTTGAGTAGGAAGACTAAAAGACAAGCTGATCAAACATAATAACAAAAAAGTTTAAAAAGATAAGTAAAAATATGTAAATAGAGACAAGAAAAACCAAAAAGTGGAGGAAAGAAGTTAAAGTGAAAAGTTTTTTCTTTGCTTTTTTTGTAACCTAAGTTAAGTTGTCATCCATTAGAAGATGTTATTTGCAAGCCTCATTGTAACCTTAAAGTAAAAAAAAACTTACAAGAGATATGCAAAAAATAAAAAGCAAGAAATTAAAGCATACTACCAGAGAAAATCACTTTTACACAAAGAAAGACAAGAAGGAAGAGAAAACCACAATACAACTAGGAAGCAAATACTAAATTGGCAGTAGACACTTATCTATCAATAATAACATGGAATGTAAGCAAACTAAATTCTCCAATCAAAAAATATAGAGTGGCTAAATGAATTTTCAAAAAATAAGACTCAAGTCCATGCTGCCTAAAAGAAACTAATTTCACCTATAAAGACACACACAGACTTTAAAAAGGGATGAAAAAAATATATTTCATGCAAATGTAATTTTAAATAAAGCAGGGGCAGCTATAGGTACAGCAGGTCATAAAACAGAGTTCAAGACAAAAACTATAAAAAAGAGACAATGTCATTTTTAATGATAAAGGAGGCAATTCAGCATGAGGATATAAACAGTTGTAAATATACATGCATCTAATGCTGGAGCACACCGATATATGAAGCAAATATTATTAGAGCTAAAGAGAGAGATAGACCTCAATATATTAATAGCTGGAGACTTCGACACACCATTTTCATCATTGGACAGATTATTGAGACAGAAAATCAACAAACAAACATCAGACTTAACCTGTACTATAGACTAAATGAACCTAACAGATCATTACAGAACATTTCATCCAATAGCAGTAGAATATATAGTCTTCTTAACATATGGATTGTTCTCAAGGATAGACCATATATATTAGGCCTCAAAATAAGTCTTAAAAATTAATAAAATGAAATAATGTAAAGTATCTTCTCTGACCATAATGAAACAAAACTAGAAAACAGTAAAAAGAGGAACTTTGGAAACTATACAGATACATGGAAATTAAACAATAGCTCCTGAATGACCAGTGGTTTAATGAGGAACTTAAGAAGGAAATTTAAAATTTTCTTGAAACAAAAATGGAAACAAAACATAATCCTTGGGTTACAGCAAAAGCAGTACTAATAGGAGAATGTATAACAATAAATGCCTACATCAAACAAGTGAAACACAAACAAAACTTAAAATAAACAACCTAGCAATGCATTTTAAAGAACTTGAACAACAAGAGAAAAGAAAACTCAGAATTAGTAGAAGAAAATAAATAATAAAGATCAGAGCAGCCAGGCTCGGTGGCTCAGCCTGTAATCCCATGCTTTGGGAGGCTGAGGTAAGTGGATTGCCTGAGCCCACGGGTTCGAGACCCACCTGGGCAACTTGGCAAGACCTCATCTCTACAATAAATCAAAAAATTAGCTGGGTGTGGTAGTGCATGCCTGTAGTACCATTGCACTCCAGTCTGGATGACAGAGTGAGACTCCAACTAAAAAAAAAAAAAAAAAAAGATCAGAGCAGAAATAAATAAAATGGAAGCAAAAAATATTAATGAAACAATATGTTGGTTTTTTGAAAATATAAACAAAATTTATAAACCTTTAGCCAAATTAAGAAAAACAGAGAGAAGATTCAATTAATAAAATCAGAGATGAAAAAAGAGACATTACAACTGATATTGCAGAAATTCAAGGATCATTGAAGAGCAACTGTACATCAATAAATCAGAAAACTTAGAAAAAAATGAATAGATTCTTAGATACATACAACCTACTAACATTGAACCATGAAGAAATCCAAAACCAGAATAGAATAACAAGTAATGAGATTGAAACCATAATAAAAAGTCTCCCATCAAAGAAAATTCTAAGACCATATAGTTTCACTGCTGAATACTACTAAATGATTACAGAAGAATAAATATCAATCCTACTCAAGCTATTTCAAGAAATTGAGGTTGAGGAAATACTTCCAAACTTATTAAATAAGGCCAGTATTTTCCTGATACCAAAATCAGACAAAGACACAAAACCAACAAGAAAATTTCAGGCCAATATCTCTGATGAACACAGATGCAAACATCCTCAACAAAATAATAGCGAACCAAATTCAACAATACATTAAAAAGATCATTCATCATGACTAAGCAGGATTCATCCAAGGGATGCAAGGATGTTTCAACATGTGCAAATCAATGAATGAAGGAAAAAAACATATGATCATTACAATTGATGCTGGAAAAGTATTTAATAAAATTCAACATCCCTTTATGATGAAAACCCAAAGAGTTGAATTTAGAAGGAACACACCCTAAATACAATAAAAGTCATATATGATAGTCCCACAGTTAGCATCATATTAAACAGGGAAAAAGTGAAAGCATTTCCTCAAAAATCTGGAATGAGGATGGCCATTTTCACCACTGTTATTCAACATAGTACTGGAAGTCCTGGCAAGAGCAATTAGACAAAATAAAGAAATGAAGGACATCTACATTGGAATGAAAGTCAAATTATCCTTGTTTGTAGATGACATAATCACATATTTAGAAAAACCTAAAGACTCACCAAACAACTATTGGAACTGACAGACAAATGAAATAGATTAAATACATGAACCTAAGATCTGAAACTAAAAAACTGCTAAAAGAAAGTATTGAGGAAACTCTCCAGGACATTGTCTGGCTAAAGATTTCTTGAGTAAGACCTCAAAAGCACAAGCAACCAAAGCAAAAATGGACAAATGAAGTCAAGTCAAGCTAAAAAGCTTTTGTACAGCAAAGGAAACAACAAAGTGAAGAGACAACTCACAGAATGGGATAAAATATTTGCAAAGAGACAACTCACAGAATGGGATAAAAAATTTGCAAACTACCCATCTGACAAGAGATTAATAATAAGAATACAATAGGAGCACAAACAACTCAACATGAAAAAAAAATCAAATAATCCATTTAAAAATGGGCAAATATCTGAATAGATATTTCTCAAAAGAAGACATACTAATGTCTTCATATACCAACATAAACCAACAGGTGTATGAAAAAATACTCAACATCATTAATCATCAAAGAAATGCAAATCAAAACTACAATAGCTTTTATCCAAATCACAGGCAGTAACAACTGCTGGTGAGCATATGAAGATGAGAGAATTCTTGTATGCTCCTTGTAAAATGTAAATTAGTCTGGAAAACAGTGTAGAGGTTCCTCAAAAAGCTAAAAATAGAGCTATATGATCTAGCAATCTCATTGCTGGGTTTCCAAAAGAAAGGAAATAAATGTATTGAAGAGATATCTGGATTCCCATGTTTATTGCAGCACTAGTCACATTAGCTAAGATTTGAAATCAACCAAAACATCTATCAATGGGTAAACGGATAAAGAAAATATTGCATGTACACACAATGGAATATTATTCAGCCATGGAAAGAATGAAACCCTGTCTCCTGCAACAACATGTATGGAACTAGAGTACATTATGTTAGTTGAAATAAGCCTGGCACACAAAAACGAATTTCACAAGTTCTCATTTATATGTGGGAACTAAACATTAAAACAATCGAATTAATGGAGTTAGGAGTAGAATGATGATTATCAGATGCTAGGAGGGGTGGTAGAAAGGGAAGGGAGGAAGTGGTGGTGGTTCATGAGTATAAAAATATAGCCAGATAGAATGAATAAGATCTAATATTTGGTAGCACAACAAGGTGATAATAGTTAACAATAATTTATTATACATTTAAAAATAATTTAAAAAGTGGAACTGGGATGTTTCTAAGGCAAAGAAATGGTACATGTCACAATCCCATTCACAATAGCCACACACACACAAAAGAAATACCTTGGTATCTTCCTAACCAGAGAAGTGAAAGACCTTTACAATGAGAATTACAAAACACTGCTCAAAGAAATTCAAGAAGACACAAACAAATGGAAAAATATACCATGCTCATGGATAGGAAGAATCAACATTGTTAAGATGTCCATCCTACCAAAGGTGATCTGCGGATTCAATGCAATACCCATTAAGTTACCAACATCCTTCTTCTCAGACCTGGAAATGACAATACAGAAATTCATATAGAAACATGAACAATCACGAATAGCCAAAGCAATCCTTAGCAAGAGAAACAAAGCAGGAGGTATCACACTTCCAGACTTCAAACTCTGCTATAAGGCTACAGTAATCAAAACAGCCTGGTATTGGTATAAAAACAGGCACATAGACCAATGGAACAGGATAGAGAGTCTGGAAGCAAAGCCTCAATTCCTCAACCACCTCATCTTTGACAAAGCCTCCAACAACAACCACTGGGGAGAGGAAAACCTATTCAGTAAATAGTGCTGGGAAAACTGGTTGACTACATGCAGAAGATTGAAACATGACCCCTACTTATCACCATAAACAAAAATTAACTCTGAATGGATCAAAGACCTAAACGTAAAACCTCAAACTATATGAATCTTAGAAAACGCAAGAGACACCTTTATGGAAAGTGGAACTGGGAACCAATTCCTACTCAGAACCCTAAAGGCCAATATCTTAAGAAATAAGATAAGTGGGACCTCATCAAATTAACGAACTTCTGCAAAGCAAAAGAAACCATTAAAAGAGCAGGGAGACAGCCCACAGAATGGGAAAAAATATTTGCCAACTCTATATCTGACAAAGGCCTAACATCTAGGATCTATAAGGAGCTCAAACGCACCAAAGGGAAAAAACAAACAGTCCTTTTAAAAAGTAGACAAAAGACATGAATAGACACTTCTCAAAAGAAGATATACGGGCAGCCAACAGACACATGAAAAAGTGCTTAGCTTCACTCATCATCAGAGAAATGCAAACCAAAACCACATTGAGATACCACTTAACCCCTGTAAGAATGGCCATCATTAATAAAACAAACGACAGATGCTGGAGAGGATGTGGAGAAAAAGGAAGGCTTCTACACTGCTGGTGGGAAAGTAAACTTCTACAACCTCTCTGAAAACAGTCTGGTGATTTCTGAAAGAACTAGAAATTGACCTTCCATATGACCCAGCAATTCCCCTATTGGGAATATACCCAGAGGAACTCAAATTATTCTACAAAGAAGATACCTGCACATGTATGTTTGCTGCAGCTCTATTCACAATAGCAAAAACATGGAACCAACCACGTTGCCCATCAAAGTTGGAGTGGATAAAAAAATGTGGTATATTCACAATGGAATATTATACGGCCATAAAGAAGACAAGCATATGAACTTCGCAGCAACTTGGATAAATTTAGAGTCGATCATACTCAATGATCTATCACAGAAACAAAGAACAGAGTTCCATATGTTCTCACTCATAAGTGGACCATGAACAATTATAATACTATAAGTAAGTGATTGGCAGTAGTGGGAAACTGTCAGGGATGGTGGGATTGGCAGTTAAGGGAAACTGCTAGGGAAGGGAGGGGCATACCTCATTAACAGGGTTACCTGCGTGATCAATGTTTTGTACTCCACATCTTTATAATAGAAATTACAAAAAAAAAGAAATGGTACATGCTTGAGATGATGGATATCCCAATTAACCTAATGTTATTATTATTATTATTATATATTTTTTGAGTTGTAGTCACACTCCTTTGCCCAGGTTGGAGTGCGGTGGCACATTCATGGCCACCCCAGCGTCGATTTGCTGGGCTTCGGCAATCCTTCTGCCTCAGCCTTCCTAGTAGCCAGAACTACAGGCGTGCACTACTACGCCTGGCTAAATGTTGGATTTATTGTAGAGATGAGGTCTCGCCTAGATGCCCAGGCTGGTCTCGAACCCGCAGGCTCAGGCAATCCACTTGCTTTGACCTCCCAAAGTGTTGGTATTACAGGCTGAGCCACCGAGCCTGGCCCCTAATGTTATTATTTCTCATTGTATGCCTATATCAAAATATTACATGTACCTCATAAATATATATACCTATTATATATTTGCAATAATTGAAATTAAACTTTAAAAATGGTACCACCAAGCTTATTATTTTTCAACTTGCCTAATTTTCCCCATTGTTCTTATCACCAACTATATTATATACTATTGGTCTCCCCTACTGGACACTGGAGACTCAAGTTTGTGTTAAAGTAATGAACAGATAAAGAGTACAGGGATATGAACATATAAGCAATGTGTAGCTAAGACACAGCAATGGGATGCCTAAGGGGCAAGCTAAAGATATTCAAACTACTCATTATTTCGCCAGTCTTCTCTTGCCAGGGGAAAAGTTAAGGTGATCTTCATGGTTTGACAATAGGCCAGGTGATTTTACCTTGGTTTTCAGCAAGGGGAATTCTGGAGGTCTGAGCCAAATCAGCATGTGGCCTGGGAGAATGAGACCTGAGTTTATTGAACTTGGGCTAGCTATATAACCTTTGAAAGGCCTATGTTTCTTAATTGCAAAATGGAGATAGTAACACAACCCAATCCTGGGGTAGGACAAGGGTGAAATGAGGTAAACCAGGTAAAGAGTTTAGCCCATTGCCTTGCATGTGTAAGTGCTCAGTGAAGGTTAGTTGTCACTTTTATTGTTGTTTTCAAATGAATGAATCATCTAGCTACATTGCTGTAAGACTTCAACTAGGGTTTCTTCACCTGAGAGCCTACAAGAGACTTCAAAGGTGTTGTAAGGCCCCTAAAATTAAAAACCAAATACTTTTGGCATGAGCATATCTTGATTTTTCTAGACAAGAGAGCCTGATAAACTCTTCTCCTATTGTGTGCCCTCCTTACCATCAAGGAGGTCCAGTGTTAAGATGAAAACTTAGGGAGGCTGTGAAGGATGGCATAGTAAGCAACATACAAAGTTGTGGGCTCAACAAAGCCAATGATTCTCAATTTAACTAAAAGTCTGGGGAGAAGTATTTGTCTTCAATGGAGCCAATATATTATGGAATAGAATGCTAAATATCCATGATTTTTAGAGAGAGAACAATAGAGCTCAAGGAAATTCCTACCATGGAGGCTTAGGATGATGATCTTATATCCCCAGAGAGTGAAGGACTACTCATATCTGCTAGTGGATGGTAGTGATAGGTACAAATTAGTATAAAAGTCTGATAAGCAATAGTGGTGCTTAGTAGGTTAAAATCTCCAGAGATCCTGAATTGTTCCCCACATCTTTACAATAAAAAAAAAATCTCCAGAGATTCTGATTCATCATGTGAGTAGTGAAACCAAAGAATCTGCATTTGTGACAAGCACCCTAAGGAATTCTGATACAGTTGGACCAAGGTCCACTGTGAAAAAAAGAAGTTAAAAAACAGGCATCTTCGCAACTCCCTTGGGTCCACTCCCACTATGGGAGCTTTTCTGTCCTTTCAATAAATCCTGCTTTCTAAACAAAACAACAACAACAAACAGGCCTCTTAGCGCATTTCAACTCAGCTCACCAGGTTCAAAGAGCATAGCATGCAGGGTCAATGCTCTAGCAGAGATGCATTTGCATGGAGTATTTTTTGCATCTTAAATGTTGCAGACCTGTGCAGTGACAGGAGATTAGTTGAGACGTAGAGATCCTTACCATCTCCTTGGGAACATAGCTTGCATTGGCTGCATTTTCTATAATTCATGATAGTCATTTTTATCCTGGAACACTGTTTACTCTGTCCAGAAATCCCCAGGTAAGTTCTGAGTTGTTTCCTGGAATCCTGGATTTGAAAGGAAGACCTAATGTGCAAATTCTGCTGCAGTAACAAAGTAAAGTGTGGTATATTATTATTTAGCCAAAAAAATTACTTGCTTCCACTTCTTCCTGACCTCAATAGGAGTAGTGTATGTCCCAGTCTCATGGATATTTAGCTTGGCCTGGTGATGCACTTTGGCTAATAAAAGGGGGGGGGGCGGTGTGAAATTCTAAGCTGTAAGATCTTTGTGTGTTACTGCTCATCCCTCTGTGTAGAGTTTTCTGTGACTATAGTAACAAATTACTGCAAACTTGATGATTTAAAACAACAGAAATTCTCTCGCTATTTTGGAGGCTAGAAGTTCACAATCAAGTTGTCAGCAGGGCTGTTCTCCCTTCAAAGTCTCTAAGGAAAAACCATTCTTAGCATCTTGCAGTTTTTTATGACTCAAAGTATTCCTTGTTTTTGTGATAGCTTAACCCCATTCTCTGTCTTCGTCTTCACACAGGTTTCTCTTTTGTGCCATCTTCTCATCTGTATCTTATAAGGATACTTGATCATTGGACTTAGGGCCTACCTGGATTACAAATGATAATCTCATCTTGAGATCTTGGACTTATATATGTGTACAAAGACCCCGTCTTAGTTATTTGGGCTGCTGCAACAAAATACCATAGACGAGGTGACTTAGACATCAGACATTTATCTTTCACAGTTCTGGAGACTGGGAAGTCCAAGATCAAGGTGCTGGCAGATTCCATGTCTGGTGAATTTTCTCTTTCTGATTTTCAGCTGACCACTTTCTTGCTGTGTACTCACATGGTGAAGAGAGAGAAAACTCTGGTCTCTCCCTCTTCTTATAAGGGCACTAATACCAACATGGAAGATCTACCCTCAACTAAACGTAATTACTTTCCAAAGGCCCTATCTCCAAATACCATCACATTGGGGAGTAGGAATTCATCATGTGTATTTTGGGGAAAAATAAACCTTCTGTCCATAGTAGACCCCTTTTCAAAATAATATCACATTCATAGGCTTAAGAAGTAAGGACATAAACATGTTATTTGGGGAGACATTGTTCAACTTACTGCACTTGGGAGATTCTGATTTCTACAGTGAAAGAAACATGCCCTGGTTCCTCAGTCTGGGTCTCAGCAGACTTGAATTCAATTCATAGCTTGAAACAGAGCACATCAGCTCATCTGCTAAACTTGAACAGAAATCATTACTGATTACTTTGTGCCACTGAGACTTTCTGATAGCATGTTGTATAGCAAAAGCTGACTAATATACTAGGTATGAAGAATATATCCACTTGTTCCCCTCCTGGAAAAAGGGAATTTTGTAAGTTATGTCATAGACACAGCAAGAGTAAGATGTAACTTTGTGTTATGGAAGTTATTAGGGAGGTTGGTTTGGGGTTCTTGTAGCAGATAATTTACCCCCACATCAGCCTGAAAACATTCATTCTGCTTCAGGACTCACATATAATAATTTAACTGCCAATTTGGAGATAGGGGGTGCGGGAGAGGAAGTGATTTTAGCACTCCTTGTATGCTCCTCAATAAAGCAACCTGCAGTTGCAAATGGTGATAAGACTCTTTTGGATAATTTGCATTTTTCTCTAAAGAGAGAACTTGGCTTTTGGAAATCTGATAAAATGCATCTTGATACAGAACACTTTTAGCTGAATATATAACAGCCTTGGTTGAGCCATAATAAAGAAGTTATTAGTCAGATAAGCGAAAGCAGAGGATGAGCCTGTGAAAAATGGGTTTAGCACCAGCAACAGAAGGCAAAGTATGGGAATGGAGGAGGCATTCAGCAGTGTAATAAAACTACAGCCTCACTCACAACCCTTGTGCCTTGTCCATCTACTGAATTAAATAAGACATTTATTCATTTTCATAGTAGCCTGTATAAGTAGCTGCAGCAGAATCTATGAATTGAAAGAAGGATCAAGATTTTGTTCAACTTTGTGTCCCCAATACCTGGTGTCAAGTCTGTTGATAAGTATATGCTCAATACATGTTTGTTTCATGTACACATGGGAGTCAGGGTGATTCTCATAAAATGTAAGGCAGATAGTGTCATTCCTCTTTTCAAACCCTTTTAGTGGTTTACATTTCACGCAGAGATAAACTCAAAGTCCTTTTGATGCCTTTCAAAGTTTTCTATGACCTGACCCTGAGCTCTTACCCTAACCTGGGCTGTCCACTCTTACTCTATAACTTTCGCATTCTTCCCCAGCCACACAGTCCTCCTCTTGTTTCTCAGACTCACCAAGCATGCTCTAGTTTCAGGACTTCTGAACTTCCCAACTCCTCTACTTGTATTGCTCTTCCCCTGGATAGCTGCACAGCCCACTTCCCCATGCCCATCAGGTATTTACTCAAAAGATACAAAACTGCAATCCCTAATCTCCTGAAACTCACCTGAAAGGAATTCTAGTCTTGAGACAGGTGGAAGATGTGTAGAAGATAATTCTTCAAGTTGTTTGTGATTATCTAACCTTGGCAGCTAGAATAATAAACCAACATGGTACTACTGTGCAGTATTGAAGTAGCAAGTGTGTTTTAGCTCAATATTACAAACCAGTCTGTGACTTTGTACTTGTCAATATGAAACAGTCAGATGAGTGATTTATTAAATTTTTCTTCCTAATTAAGATGAAAGAGTGGACGCATTAGTTTTTTTCCCTGTCTGCTGCCTGTGTCTTAGAAGGAAAAAAAATTCAGTGATAGATAAGCCCCTCAGATTCTGGTGATCTGCCTTTGTGGAGGAACTTATGAAAAGCTGATTCTTTTTTGATGGAGAGAAGTAGGGAGAGTTATCTTAAAATTCTGAGCTCTGGAATGAATTGTCACTGCATCTTTGCCATTATAACTAGCCATTAGGTTAAGGCCCTAAGAAACAATGCTACTCTTTGGACTCTATGGGATGAAAATATAGGGGTCCAAGTCCGTGGTTCAGAAAGTATCATTAACATAGCATTCTTTATAAATAAAACTGATTCCTATGGGAAGTAACTCCAGAGCGAGAGCCGTGTCTATCTTGAGCATGTTCTATCTTGAGGTCAGGGATAGGAGAGCAGAGGAGGAGGCAGAGGTATCATTCCCTCTTTATAATTTGTTTTATATGCATCTCAGTACATCCCTTGACTAGGCTTTCTGGAATACTGAGATCAAAGAATGCTTAAATCTGGTAAATCAGATGAGTGGGCTAAAGAGAAGTCAAACATATTGTAAATCAAAAAATTTCAAAATAATCCAAATGAGGGTGTTATGGTTTAAATGTGTTCCCCAAATGCCATGTATTGAAAATTTAATCCTCAAGTTTATATGTCAATTGGTTGTGGGGCCTTTGGGAAATAATTAGGATTAGATAAGGTCATCAGGTTAGGGCATGCATGATGAAACTGGTGACTTTTTTTGATGTCCATGCTCTTACCCTCTCACCATGTGGTGTGTTGTTCCCTGCCATGTTATGATACAGTAAGAAGGGCCTCACTGGTTGCTATGGTTTTGGATTTCCCAGTCTCTAGGATCATGAGCCAAATGCATGTCTGTTTATAATAAACTACACAGTATCAAGTATTCTGTTATAGCAACAGAAAAGGACTAAGACAGAAAATTGGTACCAAGAAATGGAGTTGTTGCTATAAAAGATTCATGAAAATGTGGAAGTGGCCTGGGAACTGGGTAATGTATAGAACCTGAAGAAGCAGGCTAGAAGAAGCCCTATATTTTTGTAAACAGACTGTTATGGATGATTCTGATGAGACTCAGAAGAAGAAAAGACAGAAAAAGTTTGGTACTTCTTAGTAATTACTTAATTTATGTGACCAGAATGTTGATAGAAATATGGACAGTAGAGGCCATTCTGATGAAGTCTCAGATGGAAATGAAAAACAAGGTATTAGAAACTTGAGTCACTCTAAATGGATCAAAGACCTAAACGTAAAACCTCAAACTATAAGACTCTTAGAAAATTCAGGAGACTCCCTATGAAGTTGGAAATGGCTACCAATTTCTGATCAAAACCCCAAGTGCCCATGCCATAAGAGACAAGATAGACAAATGGGACTTTATCAAACTGATAAGCGTCTGCAAATCCAAAGAAACCATCAAGAGAGCAGGGAGACAGTCCAAAGATTGAAAAAAAAAATTGCCAACTGTATGACTGATGAAGGTCTAAAACCTAGAATCTACAAGGAACTCAAACATGCTGAAAAGAAAAAAACAAACAACACCATTACAAAGTGGGCAAAAGATATGAACAGACACTTAAAAGAAGAAATACAAGGAGCCAACAGATACATGAAAGAATGTTCAGCCTCACTAGTCATCAAAGAAACGCAAATTAAAACCACACTGAGATACCACCTAACTCTAGTCAGGATGACCATCATCAATAACTTAAAAAACAACAGATGCTGGAGAGGATGTGGTGAAAAGGGAACAGTTCTACACTCGTGGTGGGAGGTAAACTAATACAGCCTCTGTGGAAAACAGTTTGGTGATTCCTAAAAGATCTAAAAATCGGCCTTCCCTACGACTCCACAATCCCCCTGCTGGGAATAAACCTGGAGGAACTCAAACCACTCTATGAAAAAGATACCTGCACATGTATGTTTATTGCAGCATTGCTCACAATAAAAAAATGTGGAACCAACCATACTGCCCATCAAAAGAGGACTGGATAAAAAAAAATGTGGTACATATACACGATGGAATATTATGCAGCCATAAAGAAGGAGACAATTATGAACTTCACAGCAACCTGGATGGACTTAGAATCTGTAATACTGAGTGACCCATCACAGAAACAAAGAACTGAGTATCACATGTTCTCACTTATAAGCGGACCTTGAACAATTATCACAATACTGTAAGAAAAGGATTGGCAGTAGTAGGAAACTCCAGGGAAGGGGAGGGGGACACACTTCATCAACAAGGGTACACACATAATGAACATTTGTATAACTAACCCTGAATTGTATCACACATCTTTATAATTTTTAAAAAAAATCTAAAAAAAGAAACTTGAATCAAGGTTACCCATGTTACACAGTTTTAAAGGACCTGGCTGGATTGTTCCCATGCCCTAGGGCTTTATGAAAGGCTGAATTTAAAAGTGATAGACAAGAAAACAGTGTAAGAAATATCTAAGCAGTAAAGAATTCAGACTGCTGCATGGCTACTTTTAACTGCTTACAGTAAAATAAAGAAATTAGTATGGATAGAATGAAGCCATAGGCTAGTTATCAGGACAGTAGGACATCAATACATGATATAGAATTGAGAGAAATGCTCTTTTCCTAGAAACATATGAGGCAATTTTGTAGAAGAGAATAACAGGCGTAAGAGCCATAAAACCTGCATTGTAGTTCCAGTTATACTACTCTGAGCAAGTCACTTCATCCCAGTAATTTCCTAATTTATAAAAAAAAATCAATTATATTTTTTCTTTCTAGTTTGGAGTGTAATTTTGACAAAAATATAGGAACATACATGTCTAGTCACTATATAAACATACTTTAACATTTTTTTTCTAAGTAACAAAAACTCATATCTTTTGTTAAGACAATCTTAATCCTATAAATTTCAGCATAGACTGGCCATCAAACAGCTGGGAGTGTGTGGGCAGAGGATATTTAAGTCTATCAAAACTCAAATACCTGTTAAATAAGTCATTGTCTTATTTCTGAAGTTGCTCATGTATTGGCAATGCCATGAGATTACCAGTCACAAAATTTCTTTTTTTTTTTAAAGGTGTAAATATCTCACAGGTGAGTTGAGAAGAAAGACAATTCTATTTTCAATATTAGTACCACTCTTCAGGATCCAAGTTAGCATTTAAGACCCTGTCTCAAAACCTTAATAGAAGATGAAACTACACTAGTTAGGATACTGGGAATTTATGTATCTAAGTAAAAGGATCCTGGGTGTGTTTTATGGGGTGAGAGAATGCTTTCTTGGGCACTCTAGTGGGAGTGGAAAAAATATACCAAAAAAGTAATAAAGTTTTGCTACTCTATGAAAATGTATTTAAAAGGCACTATTTCCCCCTCTGCTTGAGGAGCAGAGGTAAAGCTGTTCCAAGGACTCTGAAGGACTTCTCAGAGTTCTGAAATCAACAGATACTACCCTATACCCTATACCCCCAGTCTCATGCATAATTCTTTCTTCACACACACACACACACACACACACACACACACACACACACCCGTCTACAATGCCCTTTGGGATCCATTTTCTCTTTTAAGCTTGTCTGCGTGAGGATAGTTCTGCATTTCATACAGAAATTATCACCTCTATCACCATTTTTGTTGCTCTACCAAAGAAAAGGGAATATTAATTTTATTGGTCAGATGCTAAGATATTTTAGGGCAAATTTACTAGTGGATGGGGTCACTGCAAATTAAGAGGTTATGCATATGATATTGAGGGATGACAGTGAAACTCTTAAAGTTCAATGTTAAAATAGACTTTGAATGAACGAAACAAAGCAGATACTAAATCTGCAATTCTTTCCCTATTTCTCATCTCAGGACTGCAAAACTGGATCTCTTTTAATAGACAATGGCAAAGTAAATTTTCTTGTTTTTCTTTCCCTTGGAGATAACTAAGTTTGATTTTCTCCCTTATTCATACTTTCAGCTCTGATATCCAGTTACAGCTCACCGTAAGCAAGTCTATAGGTGTGAAAGGTAGATACAATTTTTTTTTCTTGTCTAGGAATTTATATTTTTGAAGTTTTATTAATGATTGCCAAAGAGTTTATTCTTATATCTTTGAAATATTAAATGATCAGCTTTCTCAGTTCTCTAACTCCCCCACATTCTGCCATAGAGACCTGGGGATTTACAGTCTTTGGATGAAATTAGTGAGAGGAAGTTTGTTACTTGTTATCATTTTGGAGCATATAAAATCCTTGTGAAAGCTTTTCTTTGTGAGTCAGTCTGGGACTGAGACTTTGCTTGACTCTCATGCATAGGGTTGCACCACATGTGAAGATAAAATCCCCTGAAGTTCTGCCAGCCTAATGAACTCTTTCTTAGGGACATTGACTAACAGGGAGAAGGTGACGCATGGGATTCATTAGATACACAGTTGGCTGTAGCTCTCTCTCTGATAATCCCTCTTTATCTTGCTTCCAAGATACTATCACCGAGGCGTTCTTATTGAAATATAGACTCTGGGCACACCTCATCAACAAGGGTACTTACATAATGAACACTTGTGTACCTAACCCTGAGTTGTACCCCACATCTTTAAAATGAAAATAATAAAATATACACTCTGACTCAGAAGGCTTGGAAGTCAGAGATTCTACATTTCTAACAATCTCAGGTGATGCAGATGTTGCTTGTTTATGGACCACACACAAGGAGAACAGTATGCTATGATGCTTCAGCTCAGCTTGCCAGAGAATACAGTCCTGAATAATACAGTCCAGAGAATAATACAGTCTAGAATAATACAGTCCAGAGAATAATACAGTCTAGAATAATACAGTCCAGAGAATACAGCAAATACAAGTTTGCTGCGTCTAACAAATGGACCTAGCAGCCTATTGGTATTTTGCTTTCTTCAGCTTCCATCTTTTGTATATACAATACCCTCAATCTCTTTTTGTATATGGGGTTGGAGGGGAGGGAAGGGGTGACTGGAAAGGCAGGAGGGATCTTCTGGTGCAGATACTGCATCAGTTCCCTCAAGATATTACCACTTTTCCTACTAACAATCCTATTTAAATTTCCAGATTTAAAACAACAGTAGTGATGTACTTATCCTCCAGAGGATGATGGCCAGTGGCCAAAATGGTGTCATTGTCACTTTTATTCTTTTTCCTTGATTTATGTTTAATTTAAGCGTCTTAAGACATCTAGTCTCCATGGAAGCCACTATCACTTGGGCTGGTGATATTTTTGGAGACTCCTGTGCAGGGGCCAGTAAGAACTTTTTCAAACTAATGACACCTACATTAAAATAACATTCACCAACACAGTTTTTTAAACATAAATGGAAACTCAACAAAGCTGCAGAGGCACATTAGCCTGTTTAACGAGGCAGGCAGGCAGGGAGATGGAGAATTACTCTAGTTGGACGGAGGATGTTAGAAGTCTGCCAATGATCTGTTCCTTGGTATCAGTAATAATATTAAATTGCTTTCCTTCATGGGATGGTTCATCTATAAACACTACTGAACATTTGCTTTGTGTTAGGGTCCACATGAGGTATTGTGGGAATAATAAAGATAATTAAGATAAATTCCTGCTTTCCAGAGATCTAAAGTATAAGCCAGAATGAACACATTAATAACTAGATTACACAGGATTCATTAGAGGCCATTCATATATGTATCAAATAAATACTTATTAAGCTACTACTAAGTGACAGGCAAAGAGGTAAAAATAATAGGCACAGTCCCTCCTTCCACTGAGCTTGTTAAATAAACAATTACACAAATAAATATGCGATAAATTCATATAAGTGTTATAAAGGGTAGATGGGCTATAGGGAAGCAAAAGGAGATACCTGGTTGGGATGAGATGTCAGAAAAAGCTCCTCTGAGGAAGGAACATTTTTCATGAGAATCTGAAGAATAAGGAGGAGTTTGCTAAGGAAATAAATAGGAAGGCCAGTCCAGGAGAAAGAATAGCATATACAAAGGCAACAAAAACTTCGTATATTCCAGAATTAAAAGCAAGCCAGCATGACTGGATAGTCATAGAGGAGAGGGAGAAAGGAACAGGATGAAGTTGGATAAGCAGACAAGAAAGCTCACAATGAAGTACCTTGTTTGTTTATTTGTTTGTTTGTTTGTTTACAGACTCCCATTTTCTTCTAAATCCCATTGGAAACTAAATCCACCTGGCATCTTGAGAAGTTGACTATGACAGCAGACAGGACAGAGGCAAAAGACAGCTTGGGGGACCATTCAGAGCTGTCTGCTGGGTCATGTTCATTATATTCATTAAGAAGTTTCAACACTGACTAAAGTGCCTACATTTAGTCAGCTTGGAGACAAATTTGGCCAGAATGTTTCATTCATTCATTTGACAATTATTTGTTAAGTATCTCTTATGTGTGTGTATGTGTGTGTGTGGGTGGGGGTGGGGGGTGGCCACTGGGGATACAGACGTGAGAAAAATGAACAAAAATTCCTTCACTTCTTTTACCCTTCCCTCCCTTTCTCCTTCCGTCTCCTCCTTTAACTTCCTCTCTCACCTCCTTCCTAAAATGTTGAGCAACTTTTGTGTTTCAGTTACCTTGTTAAGAGGATTGTGAATATTTCTTCGCATGGAGATCCTTTAAATACATATACCTTTGGGTGGATTAAATACATTAGTCATTAACATCTACACTGGGATATCAAGAGTTGATGCTGAGGCAGGCTAGCTAGTTTGGACATGGGGAGGAATGTAGAATAACTGAGCCAGAGGTTAAGAGGTTAAAAATTTTCTGTGATATGTAACTAGTATGAAACTGATACAAACTTCCTGTGGCTTAAAACTGACACAAACTTCCTATAGCTTATAACTGACATATACAAAAAAAAAAAAAAAAAAACCCAGATAAAAGCCAGCACTCCCTATCCTAGAGTACATCTCCCTTTTGGAGATTGCCTGCACTCTGGACTCCAGTCTCAGTGTACTTTTGGTTCTCCGTTTAATTTAAGTTCTTTCCTTTACTCTCTGTGATTCATTCTTGCGATGGATGCAAAAACCTCGCCTTGGGTATGGGTTGAAGATCTCACCACTTGGGTAGAGACTTGCAACTCCTTAAGGAGTCAGCTGCAGCTGCACACTTGGGCCTAACTGGGGAACACTATCTCTAACTGAGGCAATGCTCCCCAAACCCACTGCCAACAATGCCTTCTAAAAATGTTTAGCATCACTGTTAATAATCAGCAACTGCCTTATTTTCCTCTATATTCTCAGAGCAGATGCCCTCAGAGAATGTAGTTGGAGAAGGAATTTTAGGGCATGTCCTTCAGAGAAGAAAGTGAGTTTTAGAGATGACCTAAAAATATACAATAAGTTATCCTTTTGAGTAAGAACAATATATTTGATGCTGGGGTACTTGAGCTCCCATTTCCACTTCACTATGTGTTAGTTGCAAACTTGGGCAGAGCGCTTATTTTTCTCACGTATAAAGTAAAAGGAATGAATTATGCAATCTCTAAAGCCTCATTCAACCATAGCTTCTTTTTGGAAAAAACATGGAATTTGAAATAAGAGGAACTGAAAATTCTGTGACCTTGGTCAAGTCACTTGATCTTGCTGAAAATAGTTTTCTCATCTGAAAATGAAGAGACAAATGATACTATCTACAGTTGCGGACCCAACATTAAACACATGCCTGGCACTTAGGAACTAAAAAGTTATTTTGTAGAAAGTAAAAAAGAAACTCCAAAAAAAGGAGCTCTAAAAAAAAAAAAACCACTATTTTGTACTTAATAAATGCTTTTTTACCTTGTGAAGCTTAAATGAGTTTAGGCATGTAAAAAAGTTTGGAAACTATGTAGCTCTGTTTCAATAATAGTTAATATGCTCATTATGAACTAAATTTACATTATTAAAAAAAACTTTTCTGTGCTCTACACCAAGCATGGCTCTTTATCCAGCATTATATGTTCAAATGAGAGTACATCTCCAAATTCCTTGGCACACATTAAAACAGCAGAAAGTGAGGCTGAAAAAAAAAAAAGAGAGGGTATGCCATTTAATGAGCTATTATTATACTTCCCATCAAAAGCCAGAAACTCAGAGGGAGTCCAAAATAGCAACTGCTGCCTAACCAGCCAAATAATCAGCTACATTTAAGAGCCAGCAGTCCATTCTTAACATGCCTACGAGATAAACTAAATAGAAAAAAAAAAGTCAGCTTTGGCTCAGACTTCCATCTTCCATGTAAGGTAACTTTATTCATCATCTTTAACACTTCCAATTTCTAGGCAACAGTCTCTTAATATGGACTTGCAGGTTTCATATGAGAATGACAAGTAGTTTAAAGTATGAAAAGTTGCCTCTGCTGCAGCGTATTCATTTTAGGTTGCAATTTCTTGAAATGGTGGTTTGATTTCAGCCTGTCAATGTTATTTAAATGCCCGAGTGATTGCTCCCCCCTCCCCACCCTCTGTCCCTCCATTCTAGTTTTTCAACTATTGTTTTCCTATTCTTGAGAGAGTTGCAGCGGGAACTAGCTGTGGTTCAGTTTGGCTTTGAAGTTCAGTAGACTTCTCATGTTTCCCATGAATGATTTCTCTCCTTGCGTGTTACTTTGAGCTTGAGGTAGAGTTTAATGTTCTCAGAAGACTAAAAAAAATCCCCTTAGGTGTGTGATATGAAGAAAGAACATTGCCTCCCTATTTCTGCTCCAGTTCATCCATCTAGAAGGCAGGCCAGTGGGAAGGCTGGAACAAAGGCTAGGCTAAATTAACACTCTGGTTCCAATATTTGCTATTTATATATTGTACCAGGAAACCTGCTGGTGGCCCCATGGCGAGGGCTGGAAAGGAAAGGAGACAAAGATGGCTGTGAGTACAAAAGGAATGGTAGACAAGAACTAATGTTTCCTTAGGGGTGGTATGGGCCAGAAATTTTATTAGTGAGAACAGCAGCAAAAAATAGCAGCAACACTACTAAAAACAATGCAGTTAAGTTCCACTGAGTGCCTATGATGTGTCAGGTATACAAGGTCCATTGTATGTATTGATTTTTTTTACAGATGAGGAAATGGAGGTAAAGAGAGGCTCAACCTGTAATCCCAGCACTTTGGGAGGCTGAGACGAGTGGATTGCCCGAGCTTGCAGGTTCGAGACCAGCCCAGGCAACTTGGCAAGACCTCGTCTCTACAATACATCAAAAAATTAGCTGGGCAAGGTAGCGCACACCTGTAGTTCCAGCTAGTAGTAAGGCTGAGGTAAAAGGATAACCGCAGCCCAGCAGGTCGACACTGGGGTGGCCGTGAGCTTAGTCTGGGCGACAGAGCAAGACTCCAACTCAAAGAAAAAAAAAAAAGAGAGGCTCAGTGATTTGTTCACAGTTAATTCACCAGAACTGGGCTTCTGTTAGTTAACAGGACTGGGATTCAAACCCAGATCCATCTGTCTACAGCCTTTCCATTTTGTCACGCTAGAGGTATAAAGAAAAATTTCAAGGACTTTCATGGTGGCCTTATTTTTCTGTCTTTCCTGAGTTCCAGGACTTACATGAGGGAAGATGGAGTTGGTTCAGGGCAAACAGAATGACCCCTTTTGCTAAGAGTGACAGAGTTTGGGTTTTTTTCTTGTTTAAAGCTAAAAGTGGCCGGGTGCAGTGGCTTACACCTGTAATTCCAGCACTTTGGAACGCTGAGGCAGGAGGATTGCTTCAGCCCACGAATTCGAGACCAGTCTTGACAACATAGAGAAACCTTGTCTCTACAAAAAAAGAAAAAAAATTAGCTGGAAGTGGTGTCATGCACCTGTAGTCCTAGCTACTCCAGAGGCTAAAGTGGTTGAGGTGTTCAAGAGGTCGAGACTGTGGTAAGTTGTGACTGTTGATTGTGCCACTGCACACTGCACTCTAGCCTGGGCAACAGAGTGAGACCTCAACTCAAAAAAAAAAAAAAAAAAAAGAAAAAGAAAAGAAAAAAGGAAGAAAAAAAGGCTAAAATGAATCCAAATTGTGATGTGTTAGCAAAAGAAAAGAGGAGCGGTACTAATGGTAAAGAGTATTCTGGTGATGTTTATAATCTAGTAGCAGGTACCCAGGAACAGGTAGATATGTGACCAAAAATGAAAACACCAATGGGGCATTCAGAGCAGAGATAAATTATATCTGGTTGGGTAGAAAGATAGACTCAGAGAAGGCTTCCAGGAGGGGGTGGCTTTTGATCTGTGCTTTGAAAGGCAGAATTCTGGAAGGCAGAGTTGGTTGTATTCTAAAAAGTCTCATAGTGAAGTTTTAATTAGTTGCATCCCAGACTACAAAGTTATTTTAAGGCAGGTGAAACTCTTGTTATTAAGACACGTGTCTTTTTTGGCCGAGAAATTAACAAAAAATTTGGCCCCAGCAATTTTCTAGAGTGGATGCCACTACACTCTAGTAGAAAGAGCTTTGAACTTGTAGTAGAAGAGCAAGTTTCAGATTCTGATTCTGGAACTAATGTGGTACTTGATCAGTCTGAGACTTAATTCCTTCAGCTGTAAAGCTGGAATTACCTCTACCCTACCTTCCTCCCAGTTTGTGAAAAGGGTTAAATGAGACAAAGTAGATGACAGGGTTGTAAATGTGAGGAATTATCATTTCCTTTGGAAGTTTTGTCCCTCTAGTCTACTCTGGACATTTCTGGGGAGTTAGAGTTTCCATTGGTTAAATGCCTTATTCTAGGTCATTTAACTATCTAAGTCAAATTTTGCAAGGTGTTTGAGTTTCTCAACCACTATATCAGCGGTCCCAACCTTTTTTGGCATGGGGTAGGGTTTTGTGGAGGATCGTGGTGGGGATCATCAGGCATTCGATTCTCATAAGTAGCACGGGAAACCTAAATCCTTCACAAGTGCAGTTCACAATGGGGTTCACGCGCCTATGAAACTCTAATAGTGTCGCTGGTTGGACAGGAGGCGGAGCTCGTCTGCTGCTCACCTTCTGCTGTGCAGCAGGGTTCCTAACAGACCCCGGACTGGCACTGGGTCGCGGTCTGCGGGTTGAAGACCCCTGCAGTCAATGATCAAGAGAAATTTTGGACACTCAACTTTCTACGAGTCAAAGTAGGTCATAAAAAATTCATCACACTTTTGCACATGAAACACACTTAGACATGCTACCATCTGCCTTCACTGGTCTTCCATGAAAAAGAAAAGGGCTGGATACCAAAAAAGTAAGAAGGATATAACCTCAGTAAAAAGTCAGTCTTTTAAATGAAATAAATGTGACTTCATGAGAAATTCACTGCATTGTCTGTCTGCTGCAGAAGACTGATTTCAAACTTCTCACAGATGCTTACTGTGGATTTATTAATTAATTTATTACAGACCAGATGAGGTGGCTCAAACCTATAATCCCAGCACTTGGGGAGGCCCAGGGGAGGGGATTGCCTGAGTCCACAGATTCGAGAACATCCTGGGCAACTTGGCGAGATTTCAACTCTGCAACGAATCAAAAAATTAGCCGGGTGTGGTAGTGCGCTCCTGTAGTTCCAGTTACTGGGAAGGCTGTGGCTCAAGGATCACCTGAGGCCAGCAGGTCGATGCTGGGTGGCTGTGAGCGTGCCACTGCACTCCAGTCTGGGTGACAGAGTGAGACTCCAACTAAAAAAATATATATATATTTTAGTTGTCCTTTCATAGGCTTGAGGATATGATTTCTAGGTATTATTCTGTAGGTTGAGACAAAGTTTAAGATTCTCAAAGTATCTTTTTTAATGTGTCTACATCCTACTCCCCAGCTAGTATCTGAAATGAAATGCTGAGGACAATGTGGGGACATAGAAAATATGAAGGATAATTATTTTATTTATTATTTGAATGGGGGGGCTTTGTCAGATAAAAATAAAAATTATGGTGGAGATGGTCCATGCACACACTTAATCTACAAGCTGAATTTGGGCTTAACCATTTCCAGCCCTACATCCAGATTTCACTCCAATAACTCCTCAAACAGGTTAAGGTTACAGAGTCTTCATGGCAAAATGGCACAAACACCAAGTAACTAGGGACATTTTAACATTTTTTCACATATTTCTTGCTTACTCTTAGGGATTTTTCTAATTATGTTAGATGCAGAAGAGTTTGAATGTCTGAGTTCTACATATAGACTTTTTTGTTGTTTCTCTCTTTAGGGTTTCTCAAATTTTGATAAGCATATAATTGCAGAGCTGTATACACAAAACCATGGACCTGAAATTTGGAATGATTTGCAAGTTTTTCAAGAGTCTTTTTGATCAGTCATAATTTCTTCCTTACACACTGACTTTGACCCTACCAACCATGTGATGGATCTGCATTAAGTATCCTTGGGCTAAACAGCACAGGACTTGGAACTTTACTGGTAAGTAGAGGAAGTGTTGACACTGCTTGGGTAACCCAGTGTGTTCAGGAGGAGAATACTGAAACACAGCTTAAGACTTTGCGCAGAAGTGGAAAAAGAACCTCTAGTTTGTATTTGTGGTAGTGTATTAGTCAGCTATGGTCACAATAATGCCATGTAACAAATCATCCCCAAGGTCTGTGGCTTAAAGTACCAACCAGTTATTCTTGTGCACTTGGGTCAGTGGCTCAGTTGATGTAGGCTGTGGTCATCTGGGCAACTCTGCTTCCATGTATGGGCCATCTGGGCTTGACTCTAGGCTTTGGTTTGGGCTCAGATTGTTCTATGGCCCAAGCTGAAAGGACAGGAGTTACTCAGAGCATGGTCTCTTTGTGTAAGAGAGTAAGTCCCACTGTGAAAGCACAGTTCAAGTTCATGTGTATAACATGTTCACTAACTGCCCATTGACAAAACAGGTTGTACATCCAAACAAAAAGTCAAGCCTGGGAAATACATTCCAACTACCAAAAAGCCATGGCAGAGGTGTGGATATATAATTTTGCTAGAGGGCTCTAAAGAATTGGGATCAATAATTTATGCTACCCCAGGGAGGAAATCCAGATACACCATGGGAGTGTTTTGGAGCATAAAATGACAAAACCCGCTTTGGTGAGTTAAGTTCTCTTCCAGGCTGCTAAAGAAGCACTATTCTCCAAGATAGTAACTTGATTTTTTTCTGTGAAGTTTTACTTTTGTTGCCAGATCTGGGCTCTGGTGGCCACAGTTGATTTCCCCAGAGCCAACACATGTCAGTTAGCTAAAGTGGAATAAAAGTTCGCCATCAAAATGTAAAACACCTAAACTTTCATGGTTTCTGTGATCTAATTCTGAGCTCCAAAGTAGAGCACTGGCAACTTGAGAGATATTATTTAGCCTGTCTGTGCCACAGTTTCTGTATTGATCAAAAAGTCCTGGGTACGGGGCAAGATGGCGACGGCATAGGTGAACTGGTGAGATTCTCTGAACCCCTGTGTCTCTCTCTCACCTGATAGTTGGGACCAAGACTGCAAACTGCTGAATAGACAGACTGTAAAGCAGAGGGAAAAGTGAACAAAACCAGAAGACCCTCATAAGGAAGAACAGGTCATTGCAGAAGAGAAATAAAAGCAACCTCACCTTCCCTCAAAAACAGAATTGAAGAGGGGGAGGGAAAGGGGTAAAGGGAGAGAAAAATCTACAGAAATGAAGAAAAACCAAAAGAAGAGTATGGGTCTCTCCCAGACACCTGGGAGAGCAGACACTGAGAAAATTGACTTTGGAATACAAACAATGAAAAGTCCCCAGAATGAAGGGTCTCAAAATGCAAATGTAGATATCAAAACAATAATGGAGAG
>NW_007258716.1:0-1052 GCF_000164805.1 Carlito syrichta
AAAGATATTATTCAGGGTCCCAAGGAGTCACTGGGGTTGTTTCTTTAACGTTTTCAGGAGACATTTTGTACCTATACACCTTTTCATTCCTCAGCACCCAAGAATGCTGTGGGTATCAATTTGGCTTTTGTGGCTGAGATGGCTATTTACATCTGGTGAAAATTACAGAGACTTGAGGATTTCGCAGGAATAAACATTTCTCAACTGCTTGAGGTAGCTCAGAAAATTTCCAATAACTGAGAAACAGAAACAGGAAGACAAAAAAATGGATACAGCAACAAAATGGCAAACAATAATGTTAGTTGATGCCATCCAGGCCTCCCAAGCTGGCTCACGGTCAGCATGAAGGACAAAGACAGAAACTAAAATGGGAGAAAAGAAAACTGGATGCATCCAGCTAGCCAAGAATCAATGTGCATATTGTAGAGAGCTGGGTCACTGGGTTAAAAATTGCCCACACCACCCAAAGACAGAAAACCCAAAGATAGTTCTGCTCCAGCTCTCTATTAGTAAAACTGAAAATGACTCACATGGAAGAAGCCAAGGCTGTTTTTCCTTAGGCTCCCAAGAGCCCATGGTAACCACCACTATCGGTGGCCACCCAGTCCAACTGTTATTGGTCACTGGGGCAGAACTGTCAGTCCTAAAGTCACTATTAGGACCCATATCCAAGAAACAAATTTCTATTCAATGGGCAACAGAGGTAATAACAAACTGCAAGTTCACCTTCAACTGGATGGTTAATTTAGGTCAGAAATGGGTCACACACTCCTTTCTAATGGTCCCTGACTGCCCATACCCTTTTCACGGATTGAGATTTTCTCTGGAAACTAAGGGCAACTATTATTTTTTCACCTGATGAAACTAAAATGTATATTCCTACTGACACTACTTATCAAATGCCAGTAACTCTTTCACTTTCTGAATAATGTCTCTTAGCTTATTCTGATTCTCCCACTGACAATGTCTCATCAGATTTGCTTTTACAGTTACAGCAGGAGTTTTGGTAAAGTAAGCACAAAGACGAACGTGCCAGGATTGACAAAGCATCA
>NW_007258716.1:2302-25523 GCF_000164805.1 Carlito syrichta
TGATGGTGAAGACATGTTGAGCATCTCTCAGGCCAGCCAGCTTGGTCTTTGATAAGCCACTCCCTTATCCAGGTTGATGCTGACTTGTTCACTGTTGGTAGTAGCCTGGTAATAAAGAAAGCCCACAAGGCTGATGCAGCCTTAATGAAAACTCGTGATGTAATATGTTCAAAGTCATGGCCTCAAGGTTCCTCAGCATAAAAGACTGAGTTAATTGCTTTATCTCACTTCCTGAGTTGGGAAACAGGAAAGCAGGTAAACATCTTCACCGACAGCTGGTATGCCTTTGCTGCATTTCATGTGCATGTCATGATCTACAAGGAACGAGGTCTTCTTACTGCAGCAAGTAAGAATATAAAAAAAGGAAGAAATCTTAGCCCTCCTAGAGCCAATATGCCTCCCTAAAGAGGTAGCTATCATTCCTTGCAAGGGACGCCAAAATTAGACACCCCAGAAACAATTGGAATTCGCCTGGTGTACCAGGAAGCTCACGAGGCAGCCGAACTCCCAGTTGAAATCCTGACTACAGTGTTAACTAAAACTTTTCCAGTTAATTCTCTCCCAAAACAGCCTTCCTATACTTAAGAGTAGGAGGAACAGGCAGACCTAGTTGGAGTTTCTAGAACTCCACTGGATGGTGAATCAAGAACTCTAAAATTATTTTACCTGAAGCCCTAGGACACAGCTTGGTAAAAAACAAAATCTAAATTCTACCATCTCTTTAAAAAAAATACCAAAATGACTGAATTTTTAAACTGTTTTTTATCATATTAATGACTTAAAAAACATAGCTGCAAGGATAGACACCATGTGCCCTGCCTGTGAACAAGTCAATTCAAAGCAAGGGCCCAAATCTCTGGATGGCATTAGGACCTGAGAATTCAGACCCAGAAAAAATAGGAAATACATCTCACTGAAATAATACCTCCCCATGTGGGTGTGGCTATCTATTGGTGTTTATTAATATATATTGTGGATGGGTAAAAGCCTTTACACTAAAAAATGAATCTGCACATAGAGTTACAAGGTTTTTGTTAAATGAAATTATTTCTAATTAAATGTCTGTAAAACTTAAAATAGCCTGTAATATCTTGCTTGTTATAAGCAACTGCATTTTTGTTAAAAATCCTTCATCTTAGCTGTTTTCTATCCAGATATAACTTGCCCCTCCCACTTCTAACTAAAACAAGATCCTTGTACTCACAGACTCATATTCCTGCTTCTCGTAAACTGTTTCTTCTAACCATTTGGAAATGCCTTAGCCTCAAGTTCCATGTAACTGTATGCTTTGTTAACTGAACTCAAATATTATACCTTGCACAACTCTATTGTTACATTCTTATATTATAAGCCTATATCCTGTTAGTGACCTCACCAAAGTAACTGCATTATACAGCAGTCTTTCCACCTCATTTCTATGTAACCACACTAATTCTTCCAGTCCCTGGCTATGCCTGGGACATAGAGTAAATAAAAACTCCCTAACAATCAGAAGTTCAAATTTTGGTAGCTAAGTTGCTAGTTTATGGTTGCTAAGTTTCTACGTATACTTGTGGTTTTGCCTTTACAAGCCCACCACCTGCTTCATTTGGGGCCAAGATCACTTTAGGACAATTGTCCACTCTCAGTAGTCAACATAAATAAAGGACTCAATTAAATTATTTGCATAGTGCTAATCTATCTTCTCGCACTCCAGTCATAACACTAGGTTTAGGCTCCCCCTTTCCATTGGCTCTGATAATCACCCTAACTTTACCTCGTCCATAGTTCAGTAGGTTATAAAAGCAGTAAACATTAATTTAAAATTACACTGTGCTTACCGACTACAGAGCTCTGGACAAGTAGTTCACATGAACTGGACTCTGAAATCTACTTTAATCAATGTAATAACAGAGACTGGTAAGAAAGAGGTAAGTCTTTTGCCTTTAGCTCTTCTTCAGACCCGATGCACCCCATATAAATCTGGGTTTACGCCATATAAAATCATGTTGGAAGATCCCCTTCTCTGGTGCCCCAGTTGCGAGATACTAAAAAAAAAAAGGAGTAAGTCAATCTTTGTTAAAATATCTCCAGTCCGTCCAGTTGATGCAAGTCACTGTCTATTCCAGCATCTGTTCTGCTTTGCTCACTCTGTCTTCCATGTCTTCTCATCTGTTCCAGCATGGAAATGTGTTTTTTGCCAAGAAATTCTAGACAGACAGACTAACACCTGCCTGGAAGGGACCTTGTGCTGTCATCACTCTACTACAATGACACTCAAATTTGACGGGATACAGGCCTGAAATCACCACACATGAGTCAAGAGAACTACAGAAACGGACATAACTCCACCACTTCACTACATAGACTGTGTTGCAGTGACCAGGATCCTAAATATCCACTTCCTCTGCCAACAACGACAAAAAAAATCTTTCAAAAATGCTAAAAAGTATGATGCTACTTCACCCTGCTCAGCGGACTGAAATGCAACAAGAAAAAGTCTTTAAAGACTCTCGTATCCTCTTCATCCTTGGTTTGCTTATAGAGCCCTGTATATTCAACTGGCTCATTCATTTTGTCAAACAACAAAATCCGTTCTGTAAAACTTATATACATAAGACCCATACAATAATATACCTATGACTGAAGAGTTAACACATTGAACCATTAACAACTAAAAGGGGATTGAAATATCTAAATTGGTTATGATAGCTTGCTTGACATTGGTAACTCCATTTTGTTAACGTTCTTTATGTTAACTGCTTTCCTGACCTAAAAATGACACACTAATGTGTACATGTGACTGTTGTAACATTCCTATGCTTACCGACCCACCACCTTGATTCCCTGAGCTGTTCACACTGACCATTTAGAAATTCCCTAGCTAAAAGCTCCATGTAATTCTCTGCTTTGTTAACTGAAATCAGATGTTGAGCCAAGAGATTGTTCCTTTCAAAATTCCCCCTGCCACATCCCCATATTTTATTCTTACATTTTGTTCCCTTTTGTTTTCAATTCCTTGTTCCCTCACTGCCCTGCTGTGTAGCCCACTTGCAGTTTTTGCCTTTTCAAGTTTCTTGCTTGTTTCACTCGGGATCTGGAGATTTCTTGTAATGAGCCTACTCTTGACCACACGCTATTACGGACTCAAAATTCCAATCCAGTGTGCTGGTAATACTTCTTTCTTGTGGTTAATGTATAACATGGATAGGAATCTTTAAAATAAATCAAAATGTTCTCCCCCATCACTGGACATCAGTTGTCAATCAATCCTGAATGCTTGAGTGGTTGTATATTTTTTAAAAATATGAATGAAAGCCGCATTACTATCATACGCAAATTGGGAGTTTCCCAGTCATTCAATGAAGAATATAGAAGTGACTTTCTATAGATCTATAGAAATCACCTAAATTTTATGGAATATTACCTATTTTACTTGTGTTATATTGTTGTGAATAATAAATAAAAAGAATCTAAATACATCTTGAAAATCAATAAGTGCTACAAAGTGTGAGGAAGGTATACAGTCAAGAACATGAATAATAAAGGAGATAATAGATAAAACATCATGCAGACAGTTGTGATTAGAAGAGAAACTATATAAATACTTCTGTCTTTAATGTTGCTTGTTGTTGAGGTGTGTGTGACCTTCAAAAATAAACAATGGATGCACAAAATTAAATAACACCTTATCAAAAATTTGGTTGAATAACAAATGAAGAAAAGGAGGAATCATATAAATTAAATGCAATGAATAATGTGAGACACAATGATCATGGGAGTTAACAAGCAGGAAGGAAATTTCCAGAGATTATTGGGACTGTTTGACTCCTGCTTGATATTTCCATCTCTCAGCCAATATTTCCTTTTTCTGAGAATGACTCTGTTATCTTTTTATTATTCAACATTTTTGCTTAAACAGCTGTAATAACTATTTCTTAATGCATTCATTCTGAATATCTGTACATTATGACATTGTGTCATTCTATTTGCTGTATCCCATATTAATAAACATACATTATGTGTCTGATGGTTGATTTTGCCTTATTGTTTGATATTGTGTATTATTTTACCTGTGTGGGAATACATTTTTGCTAAGACTTTACTGTGAAAGCTTGCATAAATCTGCTGAGGCATACATTTGAACTCATTGCAGTGACTGTTCATTTTGAAATTTCTCCTGGCTATGAGCATAAGTCAGTTCAGAACCCCCCTTCAATACACTGCCTTAGTTTCTCTATGGTTTTGTGCTTTTCCCTTGTATTCTACTGGGGATCATAGGATTCAGTTCTCCCAGGTGTTTTCTAGTTTCATAATTTAACAATTTTAATGTGGTGGGAGATGATGGACTATGAGTAATTCTCTGACCTTCTCACTGAGCCATATTCTCAGGCAGAAATCATGACCCTTGGTCTCAGTGAGCTCTCTCATGCTCCCTTGCTCTTCCTCCTTTTGAAATGTGGGTCTACATGTTTCTGCGCCTTCTTTTGGGATTGAATAACTAGTATTTTTGTCAGTTCTTCTCACTCACCTCTCCAGTGTTCTTTTAATCCTGTCCTTTACCTCCAAATTTGCTCCTCTTCTAAGAAGAATGAAACTTTTGCTTCATATGAGAGACAACCTTTGAGATTTTGAAAAATGTACTTCAGTGTTGACCTCGGTTCACCTACCATTTCCTATAGGGCAGCATCTGTGTGCACAGGATATTGGGTTTTGGTGTCGTGCCCGACAGATAAATTTTATGGTTCTTTATTGATGGTAAAGGACATGGCTCTAGACACACTTCAGAAAATCTAGCTCTCCTTTTTTCAATCACAATTACTTGTGTGGGGAGTGCATTTTGCCATGTTCCAGCAACCCTGAATAAACTATTTCAGTGAGAATCAGAATTTCACAACTATGTAAGCACTACAAAGTTCAAACTTTATCACCCTTTCCACACTGGATTTTGAGTCTTCCAACATATATTTCTAACTTAATCATGTCATATCTCGGATGAAACCTGGTGTCTACAGTCCGTGATACAACACTAAGGTGTTTGTCTGGTCCTGTTTCTCCCAGCAAAGGCTTGTCTATCTAAAGATTTCAGATATGGTTTGTGTCATATATTTTCAATTAATTGAAATATTCAATAAAACACACAAATCTCCAACTTGTCCAGTTTTGTTCTTGTTGCTGAAGATGATCACTTTCTCACCATTATTGTTTGTATAAAAAAGGGTTTTGCACCAGCTGCCTAGTTCTTCAAGTTAAGTAGCAATTTTATTTTTAAAAGAAATAAGTGGAAACAAATCAATTGTCAATAAGCAGGCTAATGTTGGTCAATTCATTTGTTAGAATATGATCCAGGATTTAGACCATGGAGTGCCTGACACACACTATGCATGGCTGTATACACAGATATTTTTTGTCAAGTAAAATATAACAAGGAAATAAAACTGTATGCTTTACAAATTTGGGAAAATGAACACTTTTCTAAAGTAAGATAAACAAGTTTAGTAGGCAAAAGGGGCAAAAAGGTGGTGGGGTATCTTGGTCTATGAGACCCTCCACAAAGGATAACGCAGAAGAACTCTTGCTATCTCCCTGGGGGCTGTGGATTCCATCAGCAGCAGCATGCTCTTCACGTGGAATTTGGCTGTTGCCACCTGTATAACATCAAAGTGATCTGGACAAGCACTGCAGTTGCAGATGCCTCAGCCGCTGCTGCTGCCTCCATCTCCATGGCAGCCATTGCACATCACAACATGTGTACCTGTGGTGATCCATGTCTTCAGACTTTGAAGCCCCAGCAAGCAAGATCTGCTGCGATCTCTGCCACCTCTACTGCCAATGTGAAGTCCTTCCAGGCCATGGATCTCCTCCCATGTGCCTTGAGGCAGGCTCCCATCTTTGACTTCTGTCTGGCTCCATCCCCTCTGGGGTGAGCAATTGCGATAAAGACCATCTGGAGCTGTGATATAGCACCACCTGCTGGCGATTCAAGGTAACAACACAAAAACAGGAAAAACAAACTTGATAAAACGACACAGACCAGATCTGAGTGGTGAACTGGACAGTGGAGAAGTGAGTGGTGATGTGAGTTGTCCTTCACAGCAGTCCAGGGGCAACTAATCCTAACTGTGAACAAATTTACCAGCCTGAGAAGACAGCTAGAAATCAGAACTGAAAGGACATTGAACTTGAACAAAAAGTCTCAGAGTGTACTTGATTGGTTCTGTAGTTTACTGACTTGATTATATCCCTACTGGTTTGTTCCTTTTTTATTCTTTTTTCTTTTCTTCTCTTTTCTCCTCTTTGTAAACCTTATCTTTGTATAGAGGAACAGCACACCAATAAGGAGGTTGGTTAGCTTGTATGTTAGCATCTTTGTATGTTTTAGGTTTTTTTTGTATAGGAGTTGGTTAGTCTGTAGCTGTCGTCATTTTTTTATCTGTTTCAGTTTAGGTTTCTCATTCCATTTGTTGGTACACTCATTTGTTTTCCTCCTTACTCCTCTCTCTCTCCAACCCCTTCCCCCCCAGTGTCTAATCATTCTCTTACCTCTGTTAACGTCATTTTATTTCAAAGAGTAAACCTAGAACCCCACTGTATGGACAGATTCCAAGGCAGTGAGAAATGGATTTTAGATTATCCATATACGTGTCGGTGGATACTAGGACCTGCAGATAGATTTTGAATCACCCTGCCCCTTTTACATAAATCTCAAAATTTCAGAAAGGACCATCCCCAACCTACAGTGCAACTCCAGACTTGAACAAAGTAAGAGGACATGCATAAAGAAGAATAGGAGATTGAATAAACATAAATAAAACCAACCCATCTACCCCTGAAAAGAGAATTAAAGAAGATGGTGACGTTGAGGGAAAGAAAACATAGGGAGGGACAAAGATACGCAAAAAAGAAGAAAAACCAAAAGAAGAATATAGGTCTCAAACAGACCTCTGGGAGGTCAGTCAGTGAGAAAACAGACTGTGAGACACAAACAACGAAGAGCCTCCAGAATGACAAACCCAGAAATCAAGATATTAATAGAGAGAATATAAAAATTGAGGAGAGACAAGAGGAAAATAGGAAGTAGATGATGTCAGAAATAACTGCAATAAAGAATAAGCATGGAATGTAGAAAAAGCTAAGCAGAACAAATAATCTCAGAGTTCGAAGACCAAAACACAGAATTAACCCAAGCTGTCAAAAAAATAGAAAAGAAACCTAAAAAGACAGAATAAAACCTGCAAGAGATAAATGATTACTTCCAGAGACCGAAACTAAGTGGAATTGGCCTTTCTGAGTCAGAGAGAAAAACAGAGGCCACACTGCAACAAACCTTTCATGAAATCATTCAAGAAAACTTGCTACATCACATGAGTGACAAAAAATTCAAACACAAGGGATTCAAGAACCCTAGAAAGACAACAAATGAGAAGAAAATCCCAGACACATAATGATTCGCCTAAACAAAGTAGGTATAAAAGAAAAAATCCTAAAGGCAGCAAGACAAAAAGGTCAGGCAACCTACCAGGGAAGACTAATTAGTATAGCAGCAGATTTATCTCCAGAAATCCTCCAGACTAGGAGAGCTTGGAGCCCTAACTTCAAAGCTCTAAAAGATAAACAATTTCAACTGAGAATAACATACCCAGGCAAGTTAAGCTTCATCAGTGAGGGAGAATTGAACTCTTTCCCAGATATTCAATCCCAAAAAACCTACGCTGCCACCAGACCACCTCTACAAGAAACACTTAAGAAACTATTGAACTCAGAAGAAAAGGAAAAAAGAACAAAAAGTTTCCTCACAAGAGTACAGGCAAAAGGTTAAAAACACACATGAACCAACTCAGAAACCAAAAGAAAGAAAACACACAATCAGGAAGAACGACAACAACTCTGTAAGAACCTTATGATAGGGACCAACTGTCACATTTCAATAATCAGCTTGAATATGAACAGACTAAACGCACCACTGAAAAAACATAGAATGATAAAATGGATAAAATATCACCAGGCAACAATTTATTGCCTTCAAGAGACTTACCTCACTAGAAAGGACACTCGCAGACTCAAAGTAAGAGGATGGGAAAAAATTTTCAGGCTAATGGACACAAAGAAATGAGGAGTCGCTATCGTAATCTCAGACAAAATACCCTTTAAGCTACCAAAAATGAAAAGAGATACAGATGGCGACTACATAATGATAAAAGTTCAATCCATCAACAAGAAATGTCCATCCTGAACAGATATGCACCCAACATAGGAACATCAACTTTCATAAAGCAGCTTCGAGGTAAACTAAAAAAATATATCAACTACAATAATATCATAGTTGGGGACTTCAATACCCCACTCACAACTCTAGACAGACCATCAGGACAAAAATTCGGCCATGAGATCTGAAACATCAATGTGACTCTTGATGAAATGGACTTAATTGATACCTACAGTACCCTCCATACAAAGACCACAGAGTACACATTCTACTCATCACTACATGGAACGTACTCTAAGATCGACCACATACTTGGCCATAAATCAAGCAGAAGCAAATTTAAAAGGTCCAAAATTCTACCATGCACTTTCTCAGACAAAAGTGGAATAAAAATAAACATTAACAGCAACAAGGTCCCCTGAAACCCACAAAGACATAGACACTAAACAGCATGATGCTAAACAACTTCTGGGTCAATGATGAAATCAAAACAGAGATCAAAAAATACCTGAAAACAAATGAAAATGAAGGAACATCTTACCAAAATGTCTAGGATGCCATGAATGCTTTAGTAAGAGAGGAATTTATAACCCTACAAACACACATGAAGAAAATGGAAGGATCACAAATTAACAGCCTAAAAAGTCACATAAGGAAGTTGAAAAAGTAAGCCCACCAAAACCCTAATTTCTTTCTTTTTTTTTTTTTTTTTGAGTTGGAGTCTCACTCGGTCACCCAGATTGGAGTGCAGTGGCCGCTCCTGGCCACCACAGCCTTGACCTGCTGAGCTCCAGCGATCCTTCCACCCCAACCTTCTGAGTAGCCAGAATTACAGGCGCGTGCTACCACGCCCGACTGATTTTTTGACTTATTGTAGAGATGAGGTCTCTTTGCCCAGGCGGAACTCGAACACTTGGGCTCAGGCAATACACTCACCTCAGCCTCCCAAAGGCACGGGATTACAGGCTGAGCCACCGAGTCCTGCTCAAGACCCTAATTTCAACAGAATAATCCAGATCACCAAAATAAAAGCCCAAATCCAGGATATAGAAGACAAAAAGATAACACAAAAAATCAATGAAACAAAAAGCTGGTTCTTTGAAAGGATAAACAAGATCAATGGTCCCCTAGCTAGACTGACCAAGAAAAAGACAGAAAAAGCCCAAATAAACACAAACAGAAACTCAAAAGATGAAGTCACATCTGACCCTGAAGACATACAAAAGATCATTAGAGACTACTATGTACACTTGTTTGGAATCAAACATGAAAACCTTAAGGAAATGGAGGCCTTTCTGTCATCACACAACCTGCCTAGGTTGAAACGAGAAGAAATTGAGACCCTAACTAGACCAATAACAATCAAGGAAATTGACTACATAATAAGAATACTATGCCAAAAAAAAGCCCTGGACCAGATGGCTTTCCAGCAGAATTGTATGATACATTTAAACAGGAGGTGAAACCAATCCTACTGAAGGTATTTCAGTCGATTGGGAAAGATGGAACTCTCCCCAAATCATTTTACGAAGCTAACATCACATCGATACCAAAGCCAGATAAAGACCCAACAAAGAAAGAGAACTGCTGGTCAATATCTTTGATGAAAATTCTCAGCAAGATTCTAGCATACTGAATTCAACAACTCATCTAAAAAATCATCCATCATGATCAAGTAGGCTTCATCCCTGGGATGCAAGGCTGGTTCAGCATTCGTAAAACCATAAATGCAATTAAATACATCAACAGATGTCAAAACAAAAAACACATGATTATATCACTAGATGCAGAAAAAGCTTTTGGTAAAATTCAGCACCCTTTCTTGATAAAAAACCCTCAAATATGTAATCATACGGGGAACATAACTCAAAATAGTAAAAGTCATCTACAAGAAACCCTCAGCCAGCAGACTCCTAAATGGACAAAAATTGGAACCATTTCTCCTGAAAACTGGAACAAGACATGTCAAGTTATCTCTCTTTGCAGATGACATGATTGTGTACCTTGAAAACCCAAGAGAATCTGTTAAAAATCTCCTTATGCTGATAAAGGACTTTGGCAAAGTCTCAGGATATAAAATATATGTGCAAAAGACAATTGCATTTCTTTTTGTTTTTTTTTTTTTTTGATTTGGAGTCTCACTCTGTCGCCCAGACTGGAGTGCAGTGGCTGCTCCTGGCCACCATAGCCTCGACCTGCTGGGCTCTGGCGATCCTTCTGCCTCAGCCTTCCAATTGCTGGAACTACAGGCGTGCGCTACCACACCTGGCTAATTTTTGCTTTATTGTAGAGATCAGTTCTTGCCACGTTGCCCTGGCAAGTCTGGAACCCACGGGCTCAGGCAATCCACTCACCTCAGCCTCCCAAAGGTGCGGGATTACAGGTTGAGCCACTGAGCCCAGCTAAAATTGCATTTCTTTACACCAATAAAAAACAAACAGAAACCTAAATAAAAAGCACAATTCCATTCACAATAGCCACAAAAAACTGAAATACCTTGGCATCTTCCTAACCTGAAACATGAAAGACCTTTACAATGAAAACTACAAACACTGCTCAAAGAAATCAAAGATGACACAAGCAAATGGAAAAGTATCCCATGCTCATGGATTGGAAGAATCATTATCTACCTAAGGCAATCTACAGATTTAATGCAATACACATAAAATTACCAGCAATATTCTTCTCAGACATAGAAAAAAAAAAAAACACAGGAACTTATGTGGAAACACAAACGACCAAGAATATCCAGAACAGTCCTCAAAAAAAAAAAAAAAAAGCAAGGCAGGTGGTATCACATTACCAGACTTCAATCTTTACTATAAAGCTACAATAATCAAAACAGCTTGGTATTGGTCCAGGAACAGGCATATACACCATTGGAATGGAATTGAGATTTCAGAAGCAAAATCTCAATTTCTCAACCAACTCATCTTGGACAAAGCCTCCACCACATACTACCCGGGAGAGGAGAAGGTATTCAGTAAGAGGTGCTCGGAAAACTGGTGGACCACGTGCAGAAGACTCAAACAAGACCCCTATCTATCAACATACACAAAAAATTAACTCTAAATGGATTAGAGACCTAAATGCAAAACCTCAAACCATAAGAAACTTAGAAAATTCAGTACATATCCTCATGGAAATTGGAACTGGCATCCAATTTCTGAGCAAAATCCAAAACCCACAGGCCATAAGAGATAAGATAGAAAAGTGGGAACTCATTAAACTGACAACCATCTGCAAAGACAAAGTAGCCATCAAGAGAGCAGGGAGACAGCCTACAGACTGGGAAAAAGTATTTGCCAACACCAGGTATGACAAAGGCTTAACATCTTCGAGCTACAAGGAACTCAAACGTGCTGAAAAGAAAATAAACAAACAACCCCATTATAAAGTGGGCAAAAGATATGAACAGACACTTATCAAAGGAAAACATCTGAGCAACCAACAGACACATGAAGAAATGTTCAACCTCACTAATCATCAGGGAGATACAAATCAAAACCACACTGAGATACCATCGAACTCCAGTCAAAATGACAATTTTCAATAACTCAAAAACTAACAGTTGCTGGAGAGAGTGTGGTGAAAAGAGTACACTTCTACACGGTTGGTGGGAGTGCAAACCTTTGTGGGAAACAGTGTGGTGATTTCTAAAAGCTCTAAATATTAACCTCCCATATAACCCCACAATCCCCCTACTGGGAATATACCCAGAAGAACTCAAATCTCTCTATCAAATAGATACCTGCACACGTATGTTTATTGCAGTATTGTTCGCAATGGTAGGAACCTGGAAGCAACCATGCTGTCCCTTAAAAGAGGACTAGATTTTAAAAAATGTGGTACATATACCAGATGGAATACTATGTAGCCGTAAGAAAGAACAAAATCATGACTTTTGCAGCAACCTGGATAAAACTAGAGTCTATAACATAGAGTGACCTCTCATAAAAAAAGATCTGTTCTCACTCATATAGTGGGCCTTGAACATCCAATGTAATACTATAAGAAAAAGACTGACAGTGGTTGGAAATTATGGGGGTGCGTAGATGGGATTAATAGTAGTCAATATCTGTCTGGGCACGGGGAGACACCTCTTATCAACAAGGGTGCCTGAACAAAGCATATTTGTATACCTAACCCTTAAATGTACCCCACAATATCAAAATTAAAAAAAGCTTAGTAGGTGCCTGGTGAGATAATGGGAGAAAGGAAGGGGCATAGAGAACTTACGGTAGAAAAGACAATTATTGAGGGGAATTGACTTGTTCCAAATCTTGTCAATGATGATGATTATACCAGTATTTATCAATTTCATACATTAATATGTGAAATGTATCATATGCTTGTTATATCTCATTACATCTGGAAAATAAAAAAAATTGTTGAGAAATATTGATGACCAGATAAATAATAATACATGTAACAACAGACTCCTGACAATACATCTGCATGGACCTGCATTTTAATGAACCCAGACTATTTGCATAAATATTTTAGTTCAATTCAAAAATACATCTGAAATTGTTTGGTGTTATTATTGCAACAGGGAAGTTCTGTAAACCTCACTAAGCCTGTCTAACTCCATCCTGCTGTTCATTCTGGAAGTAATCAGATCCAGTGGAGAGGAACACAGGCCCAGATTTTGAGACTAATACTCACTAGATGTTTGATCTTGGATAGATAACTAAAACACTCCATGCACTTGGTCTATTTTGCATCTTCAATTAGAAAAACAACTGACTCCTACAAAACATGATCTATATGCATATGTAAATTAGATATGGCAATGCAAGTTAATTAATTATTATAGTATAGTTACTCTAATCTGCTCTGGAGCCTTTCCTCTCTGAGGTATCCCACCCAGATCTTGTTATATCGCAGGAAACCTGCAAATAGTGTCCTCCCTTTGCAGATGAAACCCAGTCAAGCTTAGATGCATCTCTGAGAGAGGAACTTCCATTCCGGGATTCTCAGGGGTTTCATTTCGAGGGTCAGGACTGAAGACAGACAGCGCACCTTGTAGTATGGGCTCTGCTGGGTTTCATTGTTGTGATTCATGATGAACAAAAGATATTGAGTGTGTGAGTGGATATGTGAGAAATAGTGGATTTTTGTGGCAGTTTCTGATCAGGTTGTCTCTGTGTTTACAGGTGTCCAATGTGAGGTACAGTTGGGGTAGTCTGAGGGAGCCTTGGTCCAGTCAGGGGGCTTCTGAAACTCTCCTGTGCTGTGTATGCATTTATCTTTAGCAACATACTGGGTATACGGAGCCCAACAGACTCCAAGGAAGGGGCTGGAGTGGATCGGCCTTATTAGATACAAAGCTATAGTTACATGACAGAATAGAGTTCATCTGTGCAAGGCAGATACACCATTTCAGGGGATGATTCCAAGAACACATTGTATCTGCAAATGAACAGTCTTAGCCCTGAGTACATGACTATGTACTCTTATTAAGGCAGACATACAGGCTCCACCTGAATTTGTTCCTTTCAGTCAGGTCAGCCGTGTGGGTCTGACATTCAGAGGAGTGGGGGAGAAGAATGTCTTGGGCCAACTCTAACTCACCTCTGATCTCTTTTAAGGTTTTTGTTGTCATTTTCTGGCCACACCCTTTATCCCACAGCTGAATTAGCGTAGGGGATGAGGCACCTGAGAATCAACACACGTACTGTCCCTCCAGAGTTTGTGTTTTCAGTATATTCATTGTGGGTCAATATCAACCACTGAGGTGCTAATCCTCTGGTCACAGAGATTGGGTCTGTTGGTCCATGGTGAACAAGCCAGAGCATCTTCCTGCCCTGATTTCAAGATGACGGCAGCATGACTCTTTCATGTTCTTTCATGATCTCAGACACAATCATCAAACCCACAAGTTCTCAGGAAGGCAGGTTGCTGTTGTTTTTTTATTTTATTTTATTTTTTATTTTAAAGAACTGTGGTACAATTCAGGATTAGGTATACAAATGGTTGTTTTAGTAAAAAGGACACACTTCCCTCTAACCAGTGATAGACCCATTCCTTCTGAAAACCATACAGTCTGAAGTTTATTACCAAGTTTCATGAAGATTCTATATTTCAGAATATTGTATGTTAAGTTCCATTAATTCAAAATGCTTTGGCAGTGATAACTAACAATTACACTAGGATGTGGTCCTATATTATTGCCCAACATGTGAGTGAGCCTAGGAGACACAGAGACCACAATCCTCCAACACTTGGTTTTACTTATGAGACAGCCATTTAAAACTGAGTTTTTCTTTTTTTCTTCCTATGCTATTATTTTCTAGTTAGTTATTGTGCTCCACACACACCATACTTTTCAAATATTACTCAAAAAGAAAATGCAGCTCACCAGAGATAGCTATTGATGCTTGTCCCTCCACTTTTATGTGTATGTTTTACTAATTACTTTTTTAAAATTCTGAATATATGTTTATCTGAAATGCAAGACCAAGCTAATCTTACATATTATGATAAACGTCCCCGAAAGACCATCCAATGGTCCACCACCTGCAGTCACATGACTAATTGCCTGGACAACAGCAAAGTAAGAATGACAAGGGCTACCAACATCTACGAATGCAGTTGTTAAAGAATTTTTACTAGCCCTGTTTCTTTATAAAAACTTTAGCATGGGTGCAGTGTCTCAAGCCTGTAATCTCAGCAATTTAGGAAGTGGAGTTGAAGGGATTGCCTGAGCCCACGGGTGCAAGAACAGCCTGGACATTTTGTTGAGACCTCATCTCTCCAAAAAAGGGTAATAAAATAGCTGTGCGTGCTATTGCATGCCTGTAGTTATGGCTACTTGAAAGGCTGAGGCAGAAGAATCTTCTCAGCCCAGCAGGTCAATTCTGGGGTGGCCGTGAACATTGTGCTGCATTCCAGCCTGGAAGATAGAGTGATACTTCAACTCAAAAACAAACAAATAAACAAACAAACAAAAAAAACCAAAAAGAAAAACAGAAAGAAATAAGAGAAACTTTAAAAGCTCCCTCTTCATGCAGCATACACCATGCTTTCCTGTGAGCGCTGGCCCATTTTTGTCTGTGAAATATGGATACAAAGCTGTTTCTTTCTATTTTACAAAACTTTGTTTTACTCCTGTAGCACCAACCTACCTTTCCTCAGTTGATTCTTACAACCTTATTTTCGCAACTTCCTTTTCTCCTTTTTTTCTGAAAATGAAGTATTTCTCTTTATTGTGTAAACCCCTGTGTTGAAGGTCTTTGCCAAGAGGTCAGATATAGCTCAGGCTGTGACTCAGACTGAGGAGTCTTACTCACTCGCCATTGCAATTCCTTCCTCCTGGCTTATGTCCATGGATCTATTGGGGAAACGCACCTGCACATTACTCACTAGGGGCATAATAATTTTATAAAAGTAGGATATTGATGTGGAAATGACCTTGTGCTTCTCATGGTGTCATGGCCCTTACCTTTGTCTGTGAGGAAAGCTAAGAATGGACAGTCCACAATACAGTGTGCTCTGGGTGAAAGCAATGTGGTGTCTTGCTAGGCATGTCAACATTCATAGATTCATTCATTAGAAGAACAGACTGAGTAAAACTCAGTCTAAAGGAGGTGCTAAAACTACCATTCACTCTAGTAAATGATAATCTTTTATTTTTCGGAGATTGATAAAGACCCAAATCCAGGTTATCTTAGCGAATTCTCTTCACTTAGAGAAAACTGAAGGCTGAATTACATAACTCGAATAAATATCTTCATGAAAACACATAGGTAAGATTTATTTAAATAATTGAGACTATAGCCTTATCAGGTTGACATATAAAACTGATTGCTGGCATGGCTAGTATTATATATTTCACATTTGATATTTAAGTGGACTCATGTAATTTTGCTAAAACTGTGGATGGTATTGTTCTTCTGAGAAGCCAACTCTAAGACTGTTTTAAGTCTGTGTGAACTTTTTCAGTAATACATCCCTCCTATTGAAAGGAAATTCATGGAAAGTGAAATGAAGCTGAGGAACCTGCTAGCACCTAATGGAGGTCTGTCCCTGAGTGAAGAAGAGAAGGAGGAAAGATTAGGTGGAGATGTCCTAGGTTTCTACGCTGTCCAAGGGATGTTCAGAATGTCAATGAATCATCCTCAAGTTGGCATGCGTCCTCAGGGGCAGCATGACTACCAGCAATGGCTCTGCCTTAGATCACCTTGCAGCTCAATCTTCTCCTGAGTGAACCATGACCATGAGGGTTCAGCATGAGCCACATGGTGGACCTCAGAGAAGGATTGGGTGTCAGGGAGGGATTTTAATTCTCCATAACTGATGAAGCTGAGCTTGTCTGGGTAGGAAACTCTTGGATGAAATTGTTTATGTTTTGAACTTTGAATATTGGACTCCAGTCCCTACCAGCAGTAGTGTTTCTGCCAATAGGTCTATTATTTTGATTGGTTACCTCTGTAGATAGTCTGAAATTTCTCTTTTTCTGCCTTTAGAAGATTTTCTTTTGTGCCTATGCTGTGTAGGCAAATTACTATGTGTCATTGACTTGATCTTCTCAATTGTTTTCTTGTGGGATTTCTCTGTATCTCTGGTTTTTGCCTGGCCACATCACTGGTGATATCAGGCATGTTTTGGGGATAGTCTCTTGGAATACTTGCATAAAAGTTTTCCCCATTTTTCTTTCTACTTCTGGGAAATCAATGAGGCATATGTTTGCCCTCTTGATATAATCACACATCTCCTGTAGGCTTTGTTTTTCTGAGTGTTCTTTTTTTTTTTTTACAGATCAGGTTAATTTCATGTTCTGGTCTTCAAGTTTTGACATTCTTTCTTTGGCCTGATTAATTCTGCTTTTCATGGTTTTCATCTTGCAATTTATTTCCTGGATGAAATTTTTATGTCCAAAATTTCTGTTGCTAATTCTTTAACTATTTGGATCTTGTCTTTCCTGGATCTTATTAAGTCTTTCCATCTACTCCTGTCATATTCTGGGGGCTGTCATTTGGGATTTCCATTGCTTGCACACTGATGTTTGCTTTTTGGGGGCAATTTTACTTTTCTACACTAGAAATAAACTGTGGTCTTCTGCTGGTTTTCCTTATATGTGACAGATCATTCTTTCCTGTTTATTATTTTATTCATGACAGTGGGAGAGGATTTCACTTCTGAATTTTGCTCATCCCTGTATGCTTCCATTATCAGGGCTCTGGATTTGTTTTCATTCAAAAAAGACCTGTGGGTTTGAGGTTTTGCTGTCTCTTGGTTGTGAGAGTCGTGTAAGGTGAAGGGTGGGGAGCTAGGATTTAGAAACTACTAGAAAATCACAATGTTCACTGACTGTGGTTTGAGCTAATGGAGATCCATTGACCACCACCATTGTGTATGATGCTGCATTTTCTATGGGTGCATGGGTCCTGTGATCAAGGAAAAGTAACAGTAATGCATATTACAGAGTAGAGTAGAATAAAATAAGAAAAACAAAAATGAAAACAATATAAATAATAAAAAAACAGAGCATTGAAACTAGAAACCAAAGCAAAAAATTAGTGAACACACAGACACACACACACACATCATAATAAACTGGAATAACAACAAATCAAAACAATAACAAAAAACAGCAATACAAAAAAACAACAAAAAGAAATACAGATGCACATGCTCAGCACAAAGTGAAAGGAGAAGAAAATGAGAAAGAAATGTGAGAGAAAAAACTGGAATTCAGATAGAACCCTCATATATATATATATATATATATATATATATATATATATATATATATATATATATATATTCACACACATATTACTCTAAAAGAGAAAAAAAAGAGCAAACACAAAGCAACAACAACAAAGAAAACCCTGATATTTAAACACTCTATCATTCACATTCACACTTAAAGAGAAAACAAAAATACAAAAGAGAGACAGAGAAAAATAAGTGGAAGTGGGCAGTTCAAGCCCTCACATACATATTCATGCACAAATAAAAAATATTTTAAAAATAAAAAATACACAAAAATTAAAAACTTTCAATATATCTGACCTCTTGTAACAGATTCTGCAATTGTTCCTCGCTTCTTCTTCTCTGCTGTCTCCTACAGAGCTTCCACCTCATTCATATTGTCTCAAGTATATAGATCAGGAAAGAAGCAGGCATTAGAGGTACGTGGCCCTGCAGTCTTCCCTTCTCATTCTCATATGATTAATGTAATCAACTCTGGAGGCTTTTCCCCAGGTATTGATGGGGGTTTATACAGCCTGGCCTATCTTAGAATTGTGACCTCCTCTTGAGGTGGAAATCCAGGCTCCACCAGAATTTGTAGCTCTCAGTCAGGCCCCAGCTGGGTGGGTGTGAATTTCAGAGGATGGCTGGAGAGAAGGGTGTTGGGTCAGCTCTGACTCACTACTGATCTCTACGGAGGTCTTTCTTGTCCTTTTCTGGCAACACCCTTTATCTCATAGCCGAATTAGGGTAGGGATGGGGCGCCTGCGAATCAGCACTCGTCCTGTCCTTCTAGAGATTGTGCTTTCAGTATATACATTCTGGGTCACAATCGACAACTGAGTAGTTGATCCCCTGGCCACAGAGATTGAGCCTGCTGCTTCATGGTGAGAAAGGCAGAGCACCTTCCTGCCCTGTTTTCAAGTTGGTGGCAGGGTGCCTCTTTCATCTTTCATGATCTCAGACACAAACACAAAACCCACAGGTTCTCAGGAAAGCACATTTTTATTTAAATATGTGGGGTACGATCAGGCTTAGGTATACAAATTGGTGCTTTAGTGAAAAAGACACATTCACTCTTATCAGTGATAGACCCATCCCTTCTGAAAGTCAGTCTGAAATTTATTAACAAAACTCATGAAGGTTCTATATTTCAAAGTATTGAATGCTAAGTTCCATTCATTCAAAATGCATTGCCAGTGATAAGAAACAGCTACACTATGATATGGTCCTATATTGTTGCACAACAGGTGAGTGAGCCAAGGAGTGATGGAGCCTAGGAGTCTCTATCAGGTGACTCTGTTGTAGCACAGCATAGAGTTGACAATCCTCAAAGTTTTCCCTCAAGCTAGAGTCTGTGCAGCAGGGAATTCTTGTAAACTCTTGTGATAGTAGACAGAAGCAGTAGGATTAGTGACTTTCGGTCACTTCTACAATATCTGAATAACTATAATCTCATGAGACATACCCACCTTGTTCCAGAAACAAGCTACATTATAAGGCGACTTGAAAATATGCAACACTATAGCAATCCCTCAATATACTTGGTAGAGAAACTGTTTCAGATTTTGAAATGTTATCTCCCATTAAGTGACCAAATAAAGCTGTTCTGAGTGACAATACACAGTGGATTGGATGGAGGGTTATCTAAACTTAATGTGATTAATATTTGTGACTTTTGTCCTGATGTGTTTGAATGGATATGCTACAATTCAGATGATACTTGATTTGTGGTTTAGATATACATTTCTTGCAATAGAGTATCATTGTCCTATTCCCAAGAAAGCATCACTGGTCCTTAATCAAACACAGACCTCTGATCATCTTGTTCAGCACATTTTCTCTTCTGGAAAAAGAGAGCCCTATTCTTGGGGCAGGTGGTCCCTGTGGTGAATATAAATCTAAGAGGGCTCATCTACCAGTCTCTTACCAGGGTGGAACCCAGAGACAGGTGTCTCATCCATATTTCATTTACTGTCAATGTCACCACTAGTGTGTAAATTCTCACTTGAGTTCCGAGAATAAATTATCACATGTGTTTACTTAAGTTCAATGTCCTGTTGAATCTGGGAAACAATATTTGAATTTCGTGGACCTCACACACAGGAACATGAATCATCTGTACTTCTTATCTAGTGGCACCTCCCAGGGATTCAGATATGAATGTTTGGGATGCCGAATCTGAGCACAGTCCTCACTGAAGTGCTTTGCATGCACAGTGGTCTTGTTCCAAGTGCAGCAGCTAGAGTCGAGCTCAGGGATGGGGACGCCTTTGAGATTCCCTTTCTCCCCTGCATTGTCTCTGGTTACTCTATCAGCTATGATTACAAATTGAGCTGGATACATCAGCCTCCAGGATAGAGGCTGGTGGGAAGTGGGTATATCTATTGTTGTGGGGGGACCAATAAACCCATCCTTCCTTGATTGGGTAACTATTTAAGTAGACATGTCCAAGAACCAACTATCCCTGAAGCTAACTTCTTTGGTCTAATAGGTTATGTGCAGCAATGTATTACTGTGCAAGGACAGAGTGAGGAGACCTCAGTTTAAGCCCAGATACAAATCTCCCTGCAGTGGGGCAGGAAAGAGATGGGCAGAGGTGATATTCAGGACTATCAAGTATGCCCATGACCCACAAAGCACAGGGCCCAAATCTGGAGCAGCTTCAGGGAGAAACAAGGAGTAACCTCATTATCAGATAAGAGGTTTACTCTCTTCATCAACACTCATCTCTGTCAGCAGCATCTCTTTATTACTTGTGCTTTAGTTTGCACACAGTTGCTGCAGAAAAAAAGAAAGTAAGGTCTCTGTTTAAAGATGAAATATCACTAACCACTGGGACCTTTCCTCCATGAAGTTCATATATATATGGCTCATGAACTTTTTCTCCTCCTTGACAATCTAAATAATCTTGGGAAGTTTGTTATCCTGTGATCCATGTCATAAATGGAATTTGTCACTCTGAAATGAACTTATTGAAAACGTTACCCTCAATTTATTTATATTTGAGGAGAGGGCTTCAAAGGTGGTAATTTAAAATTAAATATGGTTGCAAGTTAGAACCCTAATGCGATAGGTCTATTGTACCTATGAGAAGACGAAGAGACACTGCAAACCTCTGTCTGTTCTGCAGGTGCATATGGAGTCCATGTGAGAACATAACAAGATCGTGTCTATTTAAAAGCCAGGGAAAGAAACTAACATTGACTTTGGATATCCTGACTTCAAAAATTTGAGATAATAAATAAATATATGTTCTTAAAGTTACCCGGTCTTTGGTATTTTGTGTTGAAAGCTTGATTAGATCAACATAATAAAATTATATTTGCTCAAACTACAGGATGGAGAAGTGGATCCCAGAAGCTTTCAAGCTTCCCCATAAAATAGATGCAAAATATAGCTCAAAGAACCAAACCTGTCAAAACCCTCTGCAAATGGTTTCTGGGTGGCAGTCTCTGTAATCAGTCTGTAGTTTTGTCTGTCATTTTCCACGTGGACAAGAATCAATACTGAAGATCTTCTGCTGTCACCCAAATATCCCAAAGTAACCCACAGCATAAGGTTTGTCTCCCACTATCTAAACTCCCAATAAATATCACCTCAAGCCAACAAAGCTTACATTTTGAGTCCTGCTCATTTTTCTCAAGCTTTTCCAAGTGCCAAGTGCTGAGAAGAGACTCAATAAGGTTTGTCATCAATGCACCCAACCCCACATCATTTCCCAGATTGTTATCATGCATTCAATTTACTTTGGAAACATTATTTCCATGTATAATATCAGGTGGCACAGATGTTACTGAAAGACAGACCTGTTTTCTGTGGGTCGAAAACCTACTGATTCCAGACCTCTCTTATCTTACCCACCTTTATCAGTGTATGTCTAGATGGTCACATCACCTGCATAACACAGACTTGAGCAAGTTTATGATTGGCTTGATCATGCAGAGGTCAGAAAATGAGATGTTGGTCACTCCCATCATCACCAATGCCTCCAGAGAATTTTTAAATGAAACAATATTAGCAAACAAAGGCATCTAAAACATGACTTGTCTTGGAGGTATTTAGACTCCTTAAAAAACAGGAAGGCATTGTGTGAGAAAACGCCAGACAGTACTGCAGTTTGAACCCTCTGACACCAACAAGCTCTGGATCAAGTTTATCATGTAAACGTATGTGAGTGTATTCCCCAAGTCTCTTCTTTTCTTTTCTCTTAGTTAGAGTCTCACTCTGTTGCCCAAGCTGGAGTGCAGTGGCACACTCCTGGCCACTTCAGCATCTACCTGCTGGGCTCCGCTTATCTTCTTACTTCAGCCTTCCAAGCAGCTGAAACTACACGCATGTGGCAACATGCCAAGCTCATTTTTTTCATTTATTGTAAAGATAAGGAGTCACCAAGTTACCCAGACTGGTCTTGAACCAGTCTGAGTCTCTGCTTGTGCTTTGTGTGTACAGAACTTCTTCACACGATGACCTCAGATGATCCAGATTGCCTTCAAGCAAATCAAACAAGGATCCCAATGAGAACCATGTCCTGAGGAAGTATTTTCTTCAGTGAAGACATTCTGTACTCACAGGGTTCAGAGTGGAGATTTGGACTGATTCAAGACCAGCCTGGGAACCTTGAAAAGTAAAGTCAAGCATACAGGCCTAGAATAGTGGTGGATAGTGTTTTTCATGAACTCAAGGCTTGGAAAACGTGCCCATACCTATAAAGATCAGCCATGATGAGTCTGTTTGTGTTTTTCTCTGGTGTGGGAGTCTGTGTGTGTTTGTCTGTGAGTGTGTGTGTGTGTGTGTGTGTGTGTGTGTGTTATTTGTATTTGTGGAATGGATTTTGTCCAAAGGCATTTTCACACACAGGTATTGTCAGAAGCAATTTTCAACTGAACAATCCTTAGGAGATAAAAGGTTCCACTGAAGCACTTAAACGTTTCAGGAGTTACCTCACTTCCATTGATTCAGAGCATATGGCATTCCAGGGAAAAATTCCCTAGTGGTTTGAATGCATTCATTTCTTGATACTCTGCAGAGTTCAATAGGTTTTGTAAGACCATTTTCCATTTCATGAAATGGTGTGAAAAGCATAGACTGTCACTGAAAGAACATTCTGAAGGAAGACTCAGCTTCTCCATACTTGTCCTGCGACACTTAGAGGAACATTCAGTGTGAACTAAGAGGGAATCTTATTGCAGGACAGCAAATAATCTGCAAGGGGCACTTAAGACACACAGAGCACAGCATCCAGTCCAGGAGCAAGTACACAGGAAAATGGGATCGTGTTTCCTCTTAGGACTTGGCTTTGTTTTCATTACAAATATCTACTTTAAGAGTTAA
>NW_007258716.1:26668-27247 GCF_000164805.1 Carlito syrichta
ATATATCCACAAATGAGACTGAAAGTTAGATGTCAGCATAAGACTTTTATGTGGTTCACGGGCCATCTAGCTATTCTTTCTCATGATGGATCAGGGATTGCACTAGAAATTTCCTGCCTCATGAATAGTCAAATGACCTGAGGTTTTTGGAGTTAGCTATAGATACATGTCACCTGAGAAAAGCAACATACAGCACATCCCTCCTGTAGAGAACTTGTGAGAGCACAGCTCCTCACCATGGACTGTACCTGGGGGATCATCTTCTTGGTGGCAGCAGAGGCATATAAGAGGTTCCCAAATCCTATAGCAGAGAAGCGGTCTGGGGCAAGTCAAGAAAGATTTCATTCATTCCCATCTCTCAACATGTGTTCACACTCTGGTTCAGCTGGTGCAGTCAGGTTCTGAGTTGAGGAAGCCCGGGCTCTCAGCAAAGGTCTCCTGCAAGGTTTCTGTTAACAAGCTACTGAATGCATTGGGTGAGACAGGCCCCTGGACAAGAACTTGAGTAGATGGGATGTGTTGATCCTGAATATTGTTCCACAAGCTATGTACAAAAGTTCCAGTGCAGAATCACTATGA
>NW_007258717.1:0-785 GCF_000164805.1 Carlito syrichta
CTGGAGTACAGCAGCTGCTCCCGGTTGCCGCAGCCTCGACCTGCTGGGCTCCGGTGATCCTTCCGCCTCAGCCTTCCAAGTACTGGAACTACCATACCCGGCTAATTTTTTTGTTTTTATTTATTAGAGATGAAGTCTCGCCTGCCCAGGTGGGTCTCAAACCCGTGGGCTCAGGCAATCCACTCACCTCAGCCTCCCAAAGGCATGGGATTACAGGCTGAGCCACCGAGCCCGGCTAGGAACTTTTTCAAATCACAGCAAAAATAAATTAGAAACTGAGTAAAGGACTTGAATAGACATTTCTCCAAAGAAAACATACAATGGGCCAAAAGGCATATGAATGGGTGCCAAATCATTAATTGTCAAGGGATGCAAATAAAAACCATACTAACATGTCACTTCATACCTGTTAGAATAACTTTTTAATTTTTTTAAATGATAAAAATACTGCTGGTGATGTGGAGAAATTGGACCCCTTGTACACTGTTGATAGGAATGAAAAGTGGTACAGCCACTGTGGAGAACAGTATGGAGGTTCCTAAAAACCAAAAAGAGGATTACCATATACTTTAGCCATCCCACTTCTTCATATCTAGCCAAAAGAATTAAAATCAAGATCATGAAGAGAAATTTACACTCCTGTGTTCACTGCAGTGATATTAACAATAACCAAGATATGGAAACAGTAAAAATGTCTATTGACAGATGAATGATTACAGCGAATGTAGCATATACATACAACGGAATGTGATTCAGTCTTTAAAAAAAGAAGAAAATCCTGCCAA
>NW_007258717.1:1420-3562 GCF_000164805.1 Carlito syrichta
ATGGGCATAAATCGTTTTAGTTCTGCAAGATGATTAAGTTTTCTAGAGTTGTGCTGTCTAACATTGTGCCTTTACATAATACTATATAAAAGTCAAAAATACAATGTTGCACATAAAAACATGTGATAAAAATGAGAAGTAAGATTTCTTTTTTTGCAGGTAGAGTCTCACTCTATCACCCAGATACCTGGAAACAAATGAAAATGAAGAAACATCTTACCAAAATCTCAGGGATGCCTTAAAAGCTGTAATAAGAGGGAAATTTATATCCCTACAAACACACATGAGGAAAATGGAAGGAACAGAAATTAACAACCTAACAAGTCACCTAAAGAAGCTGGAAAAGCAAGACTACAAAACCCTAATTTCAGCAGAAGAATCCAGATCACCAAAATAAAAGCCCAAATCCAGGACATAGAAGACAAAAAGATAATAGAAAAAATCAGTGAAACAAAAAGCTGGCTCTTCAAAAGAATAAACAAGATCGATGGACCCCTAGCTAGACTGAGCAAGAAAAAACGAGATAAAACCCAAATAAGCACAATCAGAAACACAAAAGATGAAATCACATCTGACCCTGAAGAAATACAAAAGATCATTAGAGACTACTACGTACACTTGTATGGAAACAAACTTGAAAACCTTAAGGAAATGGAGGACTTTCTGACATCACACAACCTACATAAGTTGGAACAAGAAGAAATTGAGACCTGAAATAAACCAATAACAATCAAGGAAATTGACTACGTAATAAGAAAACTTCCTACAAAAAAAAGCCGTGGACCAGATGGCTTTCCAGCAGAATTCTACAAGACATTTAAGGAGGAGCTGATACCAATCCTACTGAAGGTATTCCAGGCAATTGAAAAAGATGGAACTCTCCCCAAATCATTTTATGAAGCCAACATCACATTGATACCCAAGCCAGGTAAAGATCCAGCAAAGAAAGAGAACTATAGGCCCATATCTTTGATGAACATAGATGCTAAAATTCTCAACAAGATCCTAGCAAACCGGATTCAGCAATACATCTCAAAAATCATCCATCATGACCAAGTAGGCTTCATTCCTGGGATGCAAGGCTGGTTCAACATTCGTAAAACCATAAATGTTATTAAATACATCAACAGATGTCAAAACATAAAACACATGATTATATCATTAGATGCAGAAAAAGCTTTTGATAAAATCCAGCACGCCTTCTTGATAAAAACCCTTGAACATCTAGGCATACGGGGAACATACCTCAAAATAGTAAAAGCCATCTATGAGAAACCCACAGCGAGCATACTCCTAAATGGAAAAAAATTAGAACCATTTCCCCTGAAAACTAGAACAAGACAAGGATGCCCACTCTCACCCCTCCTGTTCAACATAGTATTGGAAGTCCTTGCTTGAGCAATCAGAGAAGAGAAGGCAATCAGGGTTATCCAAATAGGAAAAGAAGAAGTCAAGTTATCTCTTTTTGCAGACGACATGATTGTATACCTTGAAAACCAAGAGAATCTGTCAAAAACCTCCTTACATTGATAAAGACTTTTGGCAAAGTCTCAGGATAGAAAATAAATGTACAAAAGACAATCGCATTTCTCTACACCAATAATAAACAAACAGAAACCCAAATAAAAAACACAGTTCCATTCACAATAGCCATAAAAAAAATGAAATACCTTGGCATCTTCCTAACCAGAGACATGAAAGACCTTTACAAGGAAAACTACAAAACACTGCTCAAAGAAATCAAAGTTGACACAAACAAGTGGAAAAATATCCCATGCTCATGGATCAGAAGAATCAATATTGTGAAGATGTCCATCTTACCTAAGGCAATCTACAAATTCAATGCAATACCCATCAAATTACCAGCAGCATTCTTCTCAGACCCAGAAAAAACAATGCAGGAATTCATATGGAAACACAAGTGTCCAAGAATAGCCAGAACAATCCTCAGCAAAAACAACAAAGCAAGTGGTATCACACTACCAGACTTCAAACTTTACTATAAAGCTACAATCATCAAAACAGCTTGGTATTGGTATAGGAACAGGCATATAGATCAATGGAATAGAATTGAGATTCCTGGAGCAAACCTCAATTTCTCAACCAACTCATCTTTGACAAGCCTCCACACTACCACTGGGG
>NW_007258717.1:3880-4567 GCF_000164805.1 Carlito syrichta
CAGACAAAGGTTTAACATCCTGGATATACAAGGAACTCAAACATGCTGAAAAGAAAAAAACAAACAACCCCATTATAAAATGGGCAAAAGATATGAACAGACACTTCACAAGGGAAGACATCCGAGCAGCCAACAAATACATGAAGAAATGTTCAACCTCACTAATCATCAGGGAGGTGCAAATCAAAATCACACTGAGATACCACCTAACCCCAGTCAGAATGGCAATTATCAACAACTCAAAAAAATAACAGCTGCTGGAGAGGGTGTGGTGAAAAGGCAACACTTCTACACTGTTCGTGGGAGTGTAAACTAGTGCTACCTCTGTGGAAAGCAGTGTGGTGATTCTTAAAAGCTCTGAATACCAACCTCCCATATGACCCCGCAATCCCCCTACTGGGAATATATCCTGAAGAAATTACTCTATAAAAAAGATACCTGCACACACATGTTTATCGCAGCATTGTTCACAATAGCAAGAACCTGGAAACAGCCATGCTGCCCGTCAAAAGAAGACTGGATTAAAAAATGTGGTACATATACATGATGGAATACTATGCAGCCATAAAAAAGAACAAAATCATGAATTTCGCAGCAACCTGGATGGAACTAGAGTCTATAATACTGAGTGACCTTGCACAGAAACAAAGATCCGAGTATCACATGTTCTCACTCATATAATGGACC
>NW_007258718.1:0-663 GCF_000164805.1 Carlito syrichta
ATCCTGGCTCTCTCGTGACCAACATCCCTCAAGGGGTAAGACTGAACACATCCCTGACCCCTAGACGCCTCTTTCCAGCAGGGTCAAGACCCCCGCGACCAACATTTATCAGGGGGTAAGAGACTCAACACACCCCTGACCCCTGTATGCCCTGTTCCAGCAGGGTCAAGACCCTGGCCCTCTAGTGACCAACATTTCTCAGCGGGTAAGAGACTGGGAACAAGAACAGAGCAGCCGTGATTGTATCAGCAGCACCAAAATAAAAGGCAAATAGAAAGTGTGGTTGTGGACCATCCTGGGGACTGAGGCCGCTACACGCAGTGACTGCCTTCACCATGGAAAAGTGGATTCAGGCCACTTTAGCCAAGTCCTCTGTTCTCTTTGGATAAAAAAGTAGTAGAGAAAGAAGACGGTGAATTCCGTAGTCTCTCGCTCAAGAGCCTCACTTCACAAGGGAACAAGAGAATTGTGCGGCATCTTTAGTTGGGGCACGGAAGGCCCGAAGAGCCCCTTTTAACTTCAGGCCTCCTCAGCCAAAGTAAAGGGGCAGCAGAGCAGCCAGGGACAAAGACACCACCACGTTCCCACCTGGCTGCCCAAGATCACTTGGCGGCGGAGATGTTGCCTGCTGGTGTTCGAGGCCTGCGGGCCACCTACCACCAG
>NW_007258718.1:1139-1455 GCF_000164805.1 Carlito syrichta
AATCTAGATGTGGACATAACCACTGGGACCTAGTTTATTATTTGATGATTAATAAGGCAATGCTAACTGTGCTAACATTTGGAAGGCCCCAAAATATCTAACTGTAACATGGTAGCTAGTGCTTGATTCAACAGAAAAATAAAGGAAACTTTTAATAGTCTATCTTTACATATGACTTAAGGAACTTATCCGTGGATATTAGTAACATTTTTCCAACCATTTGTCCATAATAAATTATACTTGCTCAAAAAAAAAAGAAAGAAAGTGTGGTTGTTATTTTTTAATCATCTGAAATCTTTTTTTTTTTTTTTTTTGG
>NW_007258718.1:1559-5864 GCF_000164805.1 Carlito syrichta
GGGTCTCAAACCTGCGGGCTCAGGCAATCCGCTCACCTTGGCCTCCCAAAGCGCTGGGATTACAGGCTGAGCCACCGAGCCTGGCCAATCATCTGAAATCTTGCAGATAAGAGCTTAGAACATATTCTAATAGACTCCTTTCACACACATCAGCTCAGAAAATGCCATACAATGCTGGGCTCGGTGGCTCAGCCTGTAATCCCGTGCCTTTGGGTGGCTGAGTTGAGTGGATTGCCTGAGCCCGCGGGTTCGAGACCTGCCTGGGCGGCAAGACCTCATCTCTACAATAAATCGAAAAATCAGCTGGGCGTGGTAGCGCGCGCCTGTAATTCTGGCTACTTGGAAGGCTGAGGCGGAAGGATCGCTAGAGCCCAGCAGGTCGAGGCTGCGGTGGCTGGGAGCGGCCACTGCACTCCAGTCTGGGCGACAGAGTGAGACTCCAACTCAAAAAAAAAAAAAAGATGCCGTACAAACAACTTGGTGATAAGCGAGCTGAGTTTATTGCTTTTGTTTTGTTTTGTTTTGTCTTGTTTTTGAGTTGGAGTCTCACACCTTCCAAATAGCTGGAACTACAGGCATGCGCCACCACGCCCAGCTAATTTTTTGATTTATTGTAGAGACAAGGTCTGGTCAAGTTGCCTGGGCTGGTCTTGAACAACTGGGCTCAGGCATTCCTCTTACCTTGACCTCCCAAAGTCCTGGGATTATAGGCGTGAGCCACCCCACCCAGCAAGTTTGCTGCTTATAAAGTGAGGAAGGCTAGCTAGCCCTTGACAGTCTCTATAGCATTTCCAAGAAGGTGATGGAGCTCTTAGGAGGTAAATCCACTTACTGATAAATCCAGCAAGCAACAAGGATTGTATAGCATGAGGGACCATCTGGCTTAAAGGAGACCCTAAAACCAGGTCGACAGAAGCCATAGCTGCTCCTAGACAAGGTGGAGAGGCTTTTGCCCCGATCATGAGAAAGGCTGGCAAACTATTGATCTAGAGTCTCATGAAGATAAGTGCTCATTGAACTCTCTATTATACTTATAGGTTGAAAAGTTTATGATACTTAGGTAGGCCCAGAAAAAGGCAGGATCAAAGAGCTCATGGTCACTGCAGCCTCGACCTGCTGGGCTCCGGTGATCCTTCCACCTCAGCCTTCCAAGTAGCTGGAACTGCAGGCAAGTGCTACCAACGCCCAGATAATTTTTTGATTTATTGTAGAAATGAGGTCTCGCCTAGGATGGTCTGGAATCTGTGTGGGCTCAGGCAGTCCTCTCACCTTGGCCTCCCAAAGTGCTGCGATTATAGGCATGAGACACTGCGCCCCGCCTCTGAGGACTTATTTAATCAAATAATGGCATGAAATTTTCAGAAAAGCTGGGATCATACTGTTCTATAGTGACCAAAAAGACCCAAGAATCCTCATAATTATCTCTTAGTTCTTGGCCGGGAGCATTCTGCACAGCTGGTTGTCTGGAGACTGGATTTACCACCATGGGATACATTTTGTCTTAGGTAATGCACTTTCTTTTGACAAATTATGCCCCCTCTGAGCGAAAAGAGGAAGCAGATAGATGAATTGGTCTTAGAGTGCTTCTCATCTGTAGAACACAGAAAAGATTTGTCCGCGTGTTAGATAAGAATAGACTCACAGGGCAATTTAAGACCCTGGGGTTCCTGCTTGAACACTTGTGAAAAGTAGAGAAAGGCCCCTCAGTGGACTCAGAGGCACAGCAGTCCAGGTGTATTGTTGATTTTTTCTAAAGAGGACAAAAGTATTGGCTATTTTTTATCTCAAGAGACACCAAAGAAAACCTAACACAGATCTACAATTGTAAAGCGCCTACTCTCCTTAGTCTTTCAAGATAGATAAAATAGTATTTGAGTTTGGTATTCTAGGGAATTGGAGAATGACTATTTTATTGAATTTGTTTTTGAGTTGGATGTTCACGGCCACCACAGCCTCTACCTGCTGGACTTAGGCGGTCCTTCCGCCTCAGCCTTCCAAGTAGCTGGAGCTACAGACATGGGCCACAATGTCTGGCTAATTTTTTGATTTATTGTAGAGATGAGGTCTCGCCAAGTTGCTCAGGCTGATCTTGAATCCCTGGGCTCAGGCATTCCTCTCACCTCAGCCTCCCAAAGTGCTGGGATTGGGATTACAGGCGTGAGCCACTCCACCCAATGAGTTTATTGCTTATAAGGTGAGGCCCTTATAAGCTGGAACCACAGGCGTGATTCTAAGTAACTGGAACCACGCCTGGCTGATTTTTTAATTTATAGTACAGATGGGGTGTCACATGTTGTTCAGGCTGGTCTTGAACCCTTGAGTTCACACAATCCTCTCATCTCCGCCTCCCAAAGTGCTGGGAGGTATGAGCCACTGTGCCTGGCCCCATTCTAGACCCAGGTCACATCCACTCCAAGATCCCTCCCAAATGCTGTGGCCAGATACTCAAGGGCCTGCCCTGAAGCCACCAACAGACCTTTCTCAAAGAACTAAGTTAGATCACATTTTCCTTTCAGAGGGAAGAATGAGGATAGACTTTGACCAAAATCCACAGCTTTCCCTTCGGTTCCCTATGTGGTCCATGGTCTTTTTTTTCTCTTTTGAGTTGGTGTCTCACTCTTGTTGCCCAGGTTGGAGTGCAGTGGCACACTCACGGTCACCTCAGCCTCCACAGACACATGCCACCACGCCTGGGTAGTTTTTTGTTTTGTTTTTATTGTAGGGAGGCAGTCTCACAAAGTTGCCCAGGCTGGTCTCACATCCCCGAGCCTTGGCCTCCCAAAGTGCTGGGATTAGAGGCTGAGCCACTGCACCCGACCTTCACGGTCTTTTTAGTTACCTTGGGGGTCTTCCCATTCTTTTTCATCATTTTGGATTTGAGGTTCCTACTACTATAGCAACTAACTACTATATATCTGGACAGTCTGAATTTATGTCCCTAAAACAATTCTAATTCTAAATTATTATTATTATTATTATTGAGTGGGAGTCTCATTCTGTCGCCCAGGCTGGAGTGCAGTGGCACACTCACGGCCACCGTAGCCTCAACCTGCTGGGCTCAAGTAACCCTTCTGCTTCAGCCTTTCAAGTAGCTGGAAGTACATGTACGCGCCACCATGCCCAGTTAATTTTTTTCTATTTATTGTAGAGACGAGGTCTTGCCAAGTTGGCCAGGCTGGTCTCGAACCCCAGGTCTCAGACAATTCTCTCACCTCCGCCTCCCAAAGTACTGGGATTATATAGGCATGAGCCACTGCACCCAGTTGAAATTTTCTCTTTTTTTTTTCCTTTTTTGAGTCTGAGTCTTACTCTATCAGCCAGGTTGAAGTGCAATGGCAAACTCATGGCCACCCCAGCCTTGACCTGCTGGGCTTAGGTGATTATTCCACCTCAGCCCTCCAAGTAGCTGGAACTACCAACACATGCCACCACGCTCGGCTAATTTTTTGATTTATAGTAGAGATGAGGTCTCACCAAGTTGCTGCTAGTCTGGAACCCTTGGGCTCAGGCAATCCTCTCACCTCAGTCTCCCAAAGTGCTGAGATTATAGGCATGAGCCACTGCGCCTGACTGGAATTTCCATTCTAAAGCATTTTTCAGGTGAATAATGTTGTTCCTATCAGAAGTTCCTCATACTGGTCACTGTAATTCTAAATTACCCTTGGTGAAATAATGCTATTTATTTATTTTTTATTTTTTTGAGTCAGAGTCTCACTCTGTCGCCCAGGCTAGAGTGTAGTGGCAGGCTCATGGCCACTAAAGCCTCAACCTACTGAGTTCACGTGATCCTTCCTCCTCAGCCTTCGAAGTAGCTGGAACCACAGGCATCTGCCACCAGGTTCGGCTAATTTTTTTGATTTATTGTAGAGACAAGGTCTCACCATGTTGCTCAGGCTAGTCTTGAACCCCTGAACTTAGGCAGTCCCCTAGCCTCTGCCTCCCAAAGTTCTGGGATTACAGGCTTGAACCACTGTGCCCAGTAAAATGATGCTATTTAGAAAGATAAATGGGCTGGGCGTGGTGGCTCACACCTATAATCCCAGCACTTTGGGAGGTGAAAGGATTGCCTGAGCTCAGGGGTTCCAGACTAGCCTGGACAACTTGGAGAGACCTCATCTCTACAATAAATCAAGAAAAATGCTGGGCTCGGTGGCTCAGTCTGTACACCCGCACCTTGGGAGGTTGAGGTGAGTGGATTGCCTGAGCCCGCAGGTTCAAGACCCGCCTGAGCAACTTGGTGAGACCTCATCTCTACAATAAATCAAAAAATTAGCCGGGCGTGGTAGCACGCGCCTGTAGTTCCAG
>NW_007258718.1:5884-19529 GCF_000164805.1 Carlito syrichta
GCTGCGGTGGCCGGGAGCAGCCACTGCACTCCAGTCTGGGCAACAGAGTGAGACTCCGACACACACACACAAAATAAATAAATAAAAATCAAGAAAAATTAGCTGGGCATGGTGGCACATGTCTGTAGTTCCAGTTACATGGAAGGCTGAGGTGGAAGTATCTCCTGAGCCCAGCAGGCGGAGTCTACAGTAGCCATGAGTGTGCCACTGCCCTCAGTCTGAGCAACAGAGTGAGATTCCTACTCAAAAAAAAAAAAAGATAAGCACATACATTTGAGTTATGGCATTTGAGTTCTGACAAGTACATGAACTTGCCACTGTGCACTTACGATGGCAGCGCTGTACAAACAACTCCATAAGGCTTCATAACCTTCGTATATCAGTGTCTCACAGCTGTGTTCGTGCTGACATGTGGCAGTGTCTTGCTGAGTGGTGTTCATTATTGTGCTGAGTGGTGTTCATTATTGCTGTATGTTTTTGTGTGCCATCACAAGAATGTCAGCTTGAATGACAGCAACGAACAAACATTAAATTTCTTGTTCAACTTGGCAAGAGTAGAAGTGAAATCAGGGACATGTTAGTTTATGAGGATAATGCCATGAAGAAAACAGCAGTGTGCAAATAGATTAAGCGTTTTTCTGAAGGGAGAGAAAGTGTCACAGATGAAAAGAGGTCAGGGCGACCAGTGATGAGCAGAACTGACAAAAACATTGCAAAAATTCATCAAATTGTGCATCAAAATTGTTGACTGACTGTGATAAGCATGACAGATCAAATAAACATCAATAGAGAAATGGGAAAATCTTGGCATGAGAAAGGTGTGTGCAAAGATGGTCCCAAAGGAGCTCTTACATCACAACAACGTACCAGCTCACATGGCACTGTCTGTAAACAAATAACGTTATTGGAACACCCTCCTTATTCACCTGACCTGGCCCTCAATAACTTTTTTCTTTACCCAAAGATAAAGGAAATATTGAAAAAAAGACATTTTGATGACATTCAGGACATCAAGGGTAATACAATGACAGCTCTGATGGCCATTCTGGAAAAAGAATTCCAAATTGCTTTGATAGGTAGACTAGGTACTGGTGTCAGTGCATAGCTTCCCAAGGGGAGCACTTACAAGGTGAACATAGTGATATTCAGCAAAGAGGTATGTAGCACTTCTTTTCTTTTTTTTTTTTTTTTTTGAGTTGGAGTCTCACTCTCTTGCCCAGGCTGGAGTGCAGTGACACACTCAGGGCTACCGCAGCCTTGACCTGCTGGGCTCAGGTGATCCTTTCACCTCAGCCTTCCAGGTAGCTGGAACTATAGGCGTGTACCACTACACCCCTAATTTTTTTATTTATTGTAGAGATATGAGGTCTTGCCATGTTGTCCAGGCTGGTCTTGAACCCATGAACTCAGGCAATCTTCTCATCTCCCAAACTGCTGGGATTACAGGCATGAGCCACCATGCCTGGTCCTTGTAGCACTTTTTCTAGGATAAGTTTGTGAATTTAATTATTAGCCCTCGTAAACACATGCAAGAAACAGAAGTCTGGTCTGAGGAAGCAATAGACTGAGGTGTTTTTGGTTTTGTTTTTTGTTTTTTTTTTTTAGTTGGAGTCTCACTCTGTCGCCCAGACTGGAGTGCCGTGGCCGCTACCGGCTACCACAAGCTTGACCTGCTGGGCTCCAGAGATCCTTCCGCCTCAGTCTTCCAAGTAGCTGGAACTACAGGCGGGCGCTACCACGCTCAACTAGTTTTTTGATTTATTGTAGAGATGAGGTCTCACCAAGTTGCCCAGGAGGGTCTCGAACCCGCGGGCTCAGGCAATCCACTCACCTCAGCCCCCCAAGGCACGGAATTACAGGCTGAGCCACCAAGCCCGGCTGGGTTTTTTTTTGTTTGTTTGTTTGTTTTAATTTTTTGATCAGAGTCTCGCTCTATAGCCCAGGCTAGAGTGCAGTGGCAAGCGCACTCTACAGCCACTACAACTTCGATCTGCTGGGCTCAGGTGATCCTCCCACCTCAGCCTTTCGAGTAGCTGGAACTACAGGCATGAGCCACCACACCCAGCTAATTTTACTTTATTCTAGAGATGAGGTCTCACCAAGTTGCCCCGGCTGGTCTCGAACCCCCAGACTTAGACAATCTTCTCTTCTCTGTCTCCCAAAGTGTTGGGATTACAGGTGTGAGCCGTGGCACCTGGCAAGGTGATGGCTTTAAAGAGTCAGAGAATAAGCAGCACTTTGATGCTATCTACCGAAAAGTTGCAGAGTTCATTTAAATGCCGCCTTTGGAAAATCTCCATAAAAATACAATGAAGTTATTTACAACCTTTATCATCCTGGGCAAGAGTTTCCTGCAAAAGTAAAGCCATGTCAGTGTTCACAGTATGCCGTTGGGTGTAGACAGTTTCTGTTCTTTTTGTGTACTGACTCAAAACTTTGGATGAATGTAATGACATCCTCTTGGCCTCCATCAAATCATTCATATACTAGTTGACACAGTGGCTGTGGGTCGTTAGACTGGAGGTCGCCCAGTGCTCCCAGCGATTCGAAGTGGAGCCTGATAAGATGTCCTCCCCCTTCTCTGGCCTCTTCCATACTTGCCATTTGGGGACACCATGAGTGCCATCTAGGGACCTCTAGAGCCCTGTGTTCCCAGCACCTACTAGACTTCTAACCAGTGCTCTGCTTTTTATGACACCCCACCTCACTCTCACCTTAAAAGTCCTCAATTTGCCAGACACGGTGGCTCACGCCTGTAATTCCAGTACTTTGGGAGTCGGAAGCGAGAGGATTACCTGAGCTCAGGGATTCGAGACCAGCTTGAGCAACACGGCAAGACCTCATCTCTATAGTAAATCAAAAAATCAGCCAGGCATGGTGGCACATGCCTATGGTTCCAGCTACTTGGAAGGCTGAGGCGGAAGGACTGCCTGAGCCCAGCAGATCGAGGCTGCGGTGGCCCTGAGTGTGCCACTGCACTCCAGCCTGGGAGACAGAGTGAGATTCCAACTCAAAAAAAAAAAAAAAGTCCTCAATTTGATATGGATTAAGCCTTTGCTTCATATAGTCAGTAGTGTCATCCACTCAGATCTTCAGGACGTGTAACGCGGAGCTGAATGACAAACCACCTTCCTAGTCTTTTTTTTTAATTTTTTTTTTAGTTGGAGTCTTACTCTGTCACCCAGGTTGGAGTGTAGTGGCACGCTCCCGGCTACCGCAGCCTCGATCTGCTGGACTCAGGTGATCCTTCTGCCTCAGCCTTCCAAGTAGATGGAACCACAGGCATGTGCCACTATGACTAGCTAACTTTTTTATTTATTGTAGAGAAGAGGTCCCACCAAGTTGCCCTGGTCTTGAACCTCTGGACTCAGGCTATCTTCTCACCTCAGCCTCCTAAAGTGCTGGGATTCCAGACTGAGCTGCCTTGCCAGCTAGTATTTGTTGTGTTAATCTTAGAGGCCTGGCACAGCAGCTCACGCCTATAATCCCAGCACTTTGGGAGGCTGAGGTGAGAGAACTGCCTAAGCCCACGGGTTCGAGAACAGCCTGGGCAACTTGGTGAGACCTCATCTCTACAATAAATAGAAAAATTAGCTGGGCATGGTAGCACACGCCTGTAGTTCCAGCTACTTGGAAGGCTGAGACGGAAGGATCACCTGAGCCCAGTAGGTCGAGGCTGCATTAGTTGTGAACATGCCACTGCACTCCAGCCTGGGAGACAGAATGAGATTCCAACTTAAAAAAAAAAAAATTTTAGAATGACAGAATGCCAAGAATTTTCCAAAGCCTGAGAGATGAAAGCTCTGGGATGTCTTTAGCTCCACCCACACACTTCATGATTGAGATGTCAACACCCCCTCCACGTGTAGCCCTCTTGCCCATCACCCCAGCCCCTTCTGTTCCCTGAGGTCCCAGATAACTTCTGATTGTCCTTGGTGGCTGCTGTGTCCTCTTGCAAGACTGTTGCCTGAGTCCTCTCCCCAGAGCTAGAACCCGTGGTTTCTCCCAGCCTTGCCCAGCATGGTTCTCTGTTCAGGTATTGCCATCCTGAAGGAGAGAAGTCAGCTCCCCTCAGCAAATCTCATTTTAAGTCCCACCCCTCCTACGACCAGTCTTGAGTGTCCAGCCTCAGAGATTATAGCAGTTTTAGGCCTTAAAACATAGCTTTGCTGGGCTCGGTGGTTCAGCCTGTAATCCCACGCCTTGGGAGGCTGAGGTGAGTGGATTGCCTGAGCCCGCGGGTTCGAGACCCACCTGGGCAACTTGGCGAGACCCCATCTCTACAATAAATCAAAAAATTAACCGGGTGTGGTAGCGTGCGCCTGTAGTTCCAGGTACTTGGAAGGCCGAGGCAGAAGGATCGCTGGAGCCCAGCAGGTCGGGGTTGCGGTGGCCGCGGCCACTGCACTCCAGTCTGGGTGACAGAGTGAGACTCCAACTCAAAAATAACAACAACAAAACAAACAAACAAACAAACAAAACATAGCTTTACTCTATCTGATTTTCAGTTCTTTTTTTTTTTAAGTTAGAGTCTCACTCTGTAGCCCAGGCTGGAGTGTAGTGGTATACTAATGGCTATTACAGTCTTGACTTGCTGGGCTCAGGGGATCCTTCTGCCTCAGCCTTCCAACTGGCTGGAACCACAGGTGTGCGCCACCATGCCTGGCTAATTTTTTAAAATTTTTTGTAGAGATGAGGTCCCACTGTGTTGCTCAGGCTGGTCTCAAACTCCTGAGCTCTGGCAATCCTCTTGCCTTAGCCTCCCAAAGTTCTGGGATTACAGGTATGAGCCACTGCACCCGGCTAGAAGATGCTTCTGATGGAGTGTCTGGATTGGGTTTCCCAAGCCACTCAGAACAACACAAAAGAAAGGTTTTCTTTGGTTTTTTTTTTTTTTTTTTTGGCAGGGGGAGGGTTTTGGGAATCATTTTGAGGAGATATGGAGCAAATTTATGTGGATCTGGCAAGAAAAATAAGACAATATGTACAGTAATGGTTTTTTTTTTGGTTTGTTTTTTTTTGAGTTGGAGTTTCACTCGGTCGCCCAGACTGGAGTGCAGTGGCTGCTCCCGGCCACCGCAGCCTCGCCTGCTGGACTCTGGCGATCCTTCCGTCTCAGCCTTCCGCGTAGCCGGAATTACAGGCGCGCGCTACCACACCCGGCTGATTTTTTGATTTATTGTAGAGATGAAGTCTCGCTGCCCAGGCGGGTCTCGAACCCACGGGCTCAGGCAATCCACTCACCTCAGCCTCCCAAAGGCGCGGGATTACAGGCTGAGCCACCGAGCCCAGCACAGTAATGTTTTATAATAAATTCTATCCTTGATTTTGGACGGAAGAGTGTTGTTTATTAAAATCCTGCAATTCACTGGGCGCAGTGGCTCACTTCTGTAATCCCAGCACTTTGAGAGGCGGAGGCAAGAGGATTGTCTGAGCCCAGGGGTTTGAGACCAGCCCGGACAACTTGGCGAGACCTCATCTGTACAATAAATTTTTTAAAAATGAGCTGGGAGTGGTGGCGCGCACCTATGGTTCCAGCTACTTGGAAAGCTGAGGCGGAAGTATCTCCTGAGCCCAGCAGGTCGAGGCTGTGGTGGTCGTGATTGTGCCACTGCAGTCCAGTCTGGGCAACAGAGTGAGATTCCAACTTAAAAAAAAAAAAAATCCTGCAATTCTGGCAACCCCTAGGATGGCATCTAAAATGGACCTGCTTTATCCCCCCTTCCCCTTGCCCTACCTCCCAACAGTAGAGGATCAAAAGTTCATGTGCAAGTTTGGATATAAGGTAGTTTCGAAAGCCTAGCATTTTTCTAGAAGGATCCATTTTCATCATTCAAACCATTACCCTTTCATGAAAAAGAACATTGTGTCAAAAGAAGTCCCTTCTATTTATTTTTGTTAATTTATTTATATTCATTTAGTATTTATTTATTTATATTCAGGGTCTCTGTTGCTGGAGTTCAGTGGCATGATCACAGCTCACCGCAGCCTCAACTCCGGGGCTCAGAAAATTCTTCTACCTCCACCTCCCAAGTAGCTGGAACTACAGGTGTGTGCTACCAGGCCTTGCTAATTTATTTATTTTTTTTCTGGAGATGAAATCTCACTATGCTGACTACACTGGCCTCAAACTCTTGGACTCAAGCAGTCCTCACATCTCAGCCTCCGTAAGTGCTAGAATTATAAGCCTGAGCCACTGAGAGTGGCCTTAATTTTAACATGTTCCTTTTCTCCATGTGGAGTGGTCTGGTTATAGTGTAGACCCTGAGAAGGCTTATCCTAATCACTTACATTGAATAATGAAGTCACTGATGGCTACGCAGAGGACTCGAACTCATTCTTGGAGTAAACAACGTTACTGGAAGAACTCCAGGACGCATGATTACTCCTGTGTGTGCAGTGGGTGTTGAAAAGTCGTATGTCAATTGGATTTGTTAATTAAATCTTATTAGAAAGGCAGAAGCGATCTTTGAAGAAAATGTCCTCCATACGAAGAGACTTGCAGTGTCGCTAGTCCAGTATCATCTATAGTTCCCTCTTTGTTGAGCTGGGCCTGGAGGGGACCTGCCTTCATAACCCAAGAGCAAGACGCCCCTGCTCAGCTCCCCACTTCTCAGTGAAGCCTTCCTTCTTTCTCACGCATTGAAGCTCACATTCATTCATCTCTGAACGCCCATGTCAGCACTGTCTAAGGCCTACAGGTTAGCTCCTTCTACTTCCATATTAAATTCTGGTAACACTTTTTTTTTTTTAAGTTGAAGTCTCACTCTGTCACCCAGGCTGGGGTACAGCAGCACGCTCCTGGCCACCGCAGCCTCAACCTGCTAGGCTCAAGTGATCCTTCTGCCTCAGCCTTCCAAGCAGCTGTAACTATAGGCGTGAACTCTCAAGCCCGGCTAATTGTTTGATTTATTGTAGAGATGAGGTCTCGCCAAGTTGCCTGAGCTGGTCTCGAACCCTGGGCTCAGGCAATCCTCTCACCTTGGTCTCCCAAAGTGCTGGGGTTATAGGCGTGAGCCACTGCGCCCGGCTTCCTGTAACACTTAAAAAAAAAAATGACAGTAATGGGAATCTGCCAGGGGAGGAGGGTGAGCACACCTCATCAACAAAGGTACCTGCGTAATGAACATGTATAAACCTAGCCCTGAATTGTACCCCACAACTTCAAAAAAAAATTAAAAATAAAAAAAAAAAGGGACAACACTCAATACATTCTTTATTTATTTATTTAGAGTTGGAGTCTCACTGTGTCGCCCAGGCTGGAGTGCTGTGGCACGTTCATGGTCACCGCAGCCTCCACCTACCGGTCTTAGGCAATCCTTCCACCTTAGCCTTCCAAGTAGCTGGAACTACAGGCACACACTACCACATCCAGCTATTTTTCATTTATTGTAAAGAGGAGGTCTTGCCAAGTGGACCTCCTGACCCAAGTTGGTCAGGAATGAATGGTGGATAAACCTATAATCCTAGCACTTTGGGAGGCTGAAGAGGGAGGATAGCTTGAGCCTAGGAGTTCGAGACCAGCCTGGGCAGCATAGCGAGACCTTGTCTCTACAAAAACCAAAAAATTAGTCAGTCATGGTGGCAGGTGCCTGTAGTTCCAGCTTTTCGGGGGATGAAGGTGGAAGGATCGCGTGAGCCCAGAAAGTTGAGGTTGTGATGAGTAGTGATCATGCCACTGCCCTCCAGCCTGGGTAACAGAGTGAGACTCTGACAAAAAAAATACAGATACGGCCAGACGTGGTGGCTCAAGTCTGTAATCCCAGCTCTTTGGCAGGCCAAGGTGAGAGGATTGCCTAAGCCCAGGGATTCAAGACCAGCCTGGGCAACTTGGCAGGACTTCGTGTCTACAATAAATCAAAAAATTCGTCAGGCATGGTGGTGCGTGCCTGTAGTTCCAGCTACTTGGAAGGCTGAGATGGAAGGATTGCCTGAGTCCAGCAGGTTGAGGCTGCAGTGGCCGTGAGAGTGCCACTGCACTCCAACCTGGACAACACAGTGAGACTCTGACTCAAAAAAAAAAGCAGTACAATGAACAGAACTGTACTTTATTTTTTTTGTAAAGATGACGTCTTGGTATATTGCCCAGACTAGTCTTGAACCCCTGGTCTCAAGCAATCATCCCACCTCGGCCTTCCAAAGTGCTGGGATTACCGTCATGAGCCACTGTGCTTAGTCGATGTACTTTATTTATTTATTTATTTAGAGCTGGAGTCTCACTCCGTTGCCCAGGCTGGAGTGCAGCGGCACGCTCCCAGCCACCGCAGCCTGCTGAGCTCCGGGAACTACAGGCGTGCACTACCACACCTGGCTAATTTTTGATTTTTTTGTAGAGATGAGGTCTCGCCAAGTTGTCTGGGCGGGTCTCAAACCTGCAGGCTCGGGCAACCCACTCACCTCGGCCTCCCAAAGTGCTGGGATAACAGGCTGAGCCACCGAGCCCGGCCTAGTCGATGTACTTTTTTTTTTTTTTTTTTAGTAGGCGTCTCACTCTGTCACCCAGACTGGAGTGCAGGCACCGCAGCCTCGACCTGCTGGGCTCCGGCAATCCTTCTGCCTCAGCCTTCCAAGTAGCTGGAACTACAGGCGCGTACTACCACACCCGGCTAATTTTTTGATTTATTGTGGAGATGAGGTCTAGCCAAGTTGACCAGGCGGGTCTTGAACCCGCGGGCTCAGGCAGTCCACTCACCTCAGCTTCCCAAGGTGCGGGATTACAGGCTGAGCCACCGAGCCCGACTAGTCGATGTACTTTTAAAGAAATACTAAAAGCTAAATGGAAGCTGCCATATCCCTAAGTCCAGTTTGTTGAAGGATTGCTTAGTCCAATGTCCAAGCTACTCAACTTGCCAAATATATGATTAACCAAAAACTTTGAGTAGTCTTGAAAATTTCCAATGAATATCAAGGCATTCTTGTAAATATTACATGAAATATTTGTATTTCCGAATATGAATATATATTTATGTACTCAAATATAGAATATATTCTTCACAAATATGATTATATCCCATAACTGTATTCACTCCTTTTTCTTTCAAAACACCTTGACATGATGGTAAAATAAACCAAGTTTTCAGCTGGAGAGTGAAGCTCACAAGACAGAAGGGAAAATGCTCAGTGTTCAAAAACTGAAGGTACTAACTTGGTGAGGTAGGAGAGGAGTTTTGGATGAGATGAGCTTAAGGCCTCCCTTAAGGAGGTTTACAGGGTTTTACTAGTTTCCAAGAAATTGGAGATTTTTTGGTTTGTTTTTTGAGTTGGTCTCACTTTGTCGCCCAGGCTGGAGTGCAGAAGTACACTCACGGCCACCCCAGCCTCGACCTGCTGGGCTCAGGCGATCATTCTGCCTCAGGCTCCCAAGTAGCTGGAATTGCAGGCATGCGCCACCACGCCCGACTAATTTTTTGATTCACTGTAGAAATGAGGTTTTGCCAAGTTGCCCAGGCTGGTCTCGAACCCGTGGGCTCAGGCAATCTTCTCCCCTTGGCCTCCCAAAGTACTGGGATTATAGGCTTGAGCCACTGCATGTGGCCAGTACTTGGAGTTTTAATAGCAACAGAAGAAGAAATACTGGGCTAACAAGGGTAAAGAGAAAGAGCCGACACTCACACAAGTTTGGAACTTGCAAAGGACTATACCTCCCGTAATACTGTGAAATACACATTTGGTCTTTCATCCTGTTTCCTAGCAGACAATGCCTACGATCCTTAGAAACTCCATAGTGATGTCTTTTGGTATGATTGATGGCTGGGAGCCCCTAAGTAGTTTAGAATTAGGGCTGGTTAAACCAAAGACCTAGGCAGGATTAGAGGGTTGCAACTTTCAGCCCCACCTCACAAACTCCAGGAAGGAGAGAGAGGCTGAAGGTTAAACTGATCACCAATGGCTAATAAAGCCTACATAAAACCCTGAAAGGACAGGGTTTGGAGAGCTTCCGGACAGCTGAACATGTGGGGGCTTCCAGGAGGGTGAATGAGAACTCATCCATGGGGTGCACTCCAACTCTATGGGTACAGAGGCTTCTGTGCTTGGGTCCCTTCCAGACGTTGCCCTACTTTTCACTTCATACAGCTATTTGTATACTTTAGAATATCCTTTTGTTTTGTTTTGTTTTTTGAGTCAGTCTCACTCTGTTGCCCAGGTTGGAGTGCAGTGGCACGCTCAAGGTCACTGCAGCCTTGACCTGCTGGGCTCAGGTGATCCTTCCGCCTCAGCTTTCCAAGTAGCTGGAACCACAGTTGTGCACCACTACACCCGGCTAATTTTTTTTTTTTTATTTTAATATTGTAGAGACGGAGCCTGCAAAGTTGCTCAAACTGGTCTCGAACCCCTGAACTTAGGCAATCCTCTCGCCTCAGCCTCCCAAAGTGCTGGGAGTACAGACTTGAGTACTGTGCCTGGCTTAGAATATCCTTTGTTTTTTTCTTGTTTTTGTTTCTGTTTTTAATCGGAATCTCACTCTGTCGCCCAGGCTGGAGTGCAGTGGCACGCTCATGGCCACCCCAGTATCGACCCACTGGGCTCCTGCAATCCTTCCACCCCAGCCTTCCAAGTAGCCGGAACTACAGGTGTGCACTACCATACTCGGCTAATTTTTAATTTTTTATTGTAGAGACGAGGTCTTGCCAAGTTGCCCAGGTTGGTCTCGAACCCATGGGCTTAGGCAATCCACTCACCTCAGCCTCCCAAAGTACTGGGATTACAGGTTTGAGCCCCTGCGCCCGACTTAGAATATCCTTTGTAATAAACTGGTAAGCATGTTTTCCTGAATTCTGTGACTTGATCTAGCAAATTAATTGAACCTGAAGAGGGGGTCGTGGAAACACCAACTTGAAGCTCCTCACTCAGGAGGCTCCAACTTGGGTAGGAGGGGCTGATCTCGTGGGACTGAACCTGTTTCTGAGGCAGCCTCCAGGTAGACTGCATCAGAATTGAACTGAAATGGAGGCCTCCAGCTGGTGTCCGCTGAAGAATTTATTGCTTGCTTAGAGTGTGGAAGGAAACCAGAAGTCTTCTATGTTGATTGTTGTTACTGAGTGAGAGAATAGGAAAGTTATTTGTCTTTTATTCCTCCTACACCTACAGTGATTGAGTGAGTGTGAACCAGAAACAAAATTTGCAGAGGTACGCAGGGAAACAGTGAAGCTGCATTTCTTGACCTAGCCTCATGATGGAAAAAAATTCCCCTAAGAATTTATGTATGTATGTATGTATGTATGTATGTATTTATTTATGAACCGGAGTCTCCGTTGCCCAGGCTAGAGTGCAGTGGCATGCTCATGGTCACTGCTGCCTCGACCTGCTGGGCTCAGGAGATCCTTCCACCTCAGCCTTCCAAGTAGCTGGAACGACAGGCGCATGCCACCACACCCAGATAATTTTTTAACTTATTGTAGAGACGAGGTCTCGTCAAGTTGCCCAGGCTGGTCTTGAACCCATATACTCAGGCAGTCCTCTTGCCTCTGCCTTCCTAAGTGGTAGGATTACAGGCTTGAGCCACCAAGCCCAGCCTTTTTTCTTTTTGTATAGACTAAATCTTCCTACGTTGCCCTGGCTGGTCTTGAACTCTGGCTCCAAGGGATCCTCCTGCCTTGGCCTCCCAAAGTACTGGGATTACAGGCATGAACCACTATGCCTAGCCAGCAGTCAGACTTTTCATGAAGAATGGTGTATTTTTTTTTTTTTGAGTTGGAGTCTCACTCTGTCGCCCAGACTGAAGTGCAGTGGCCGCTTCCAGCCACCGCAGCCTCGACCTGCTGGGCTCCGGCCATCCTTCCGCCTCAGCCTTCCAAGTAGCCAGAATTACAGGCATGCGCTACTATGCCCAGCTGGTTTTTTTTATTTATTGTAGAGATGAGGTCTCGCTGCCCAGGCGAGTCTCGAACCCGTGGGCTCAGGCAATCCACTCACATCAGCCTCCCAAAGGCGCGGGATTACAGGCTGAGCCACCGAGCCCGGCTAGGAATGGTATATTTTTTGATAGTCAGAAATGGAAGAGGCAAGGTCACGAAATGCAGATGGCCATCGTTTTCGACACCCCAGTTTACAGTACATCTGAATTCAGAAGATTTTTGTCACAAGACAAAATTCCAAGCTTTCAGCACCATAGTTCACCCTTGTCAGAAATATAAATAAGGGAGGGAGAAATATCAAACCCTGCCCTGGTCTCGAATCCGTGAGCTCAGCCAATCCTCCCACCTCACCCATACAAAGTGCTGGGATTATGCATGAGCCACCGCACCCAGTCATTTTTAAATTTTTTTTTGAGTTGGAGTCTCACTCTGTCGCCCAGACTGGAGTGCAGTGGCCGCTCCCGGCCACCGCAGCCTCGACCTGCTGGGCTCCGGCGATCCTTCCACCTCAGCCTTCCAAGTAGCTGGAACTACAGGAGCACGCTACCACGCCCGGCTAATTTTTGATTTATTGTAGAGATGAGGTCTCGCCAATTTGCCCAGGCGGGTCTCAAACCCGCGGGCTCAGGCAATTCACTCACCTTAGCATCCCAAAGGTGCGGGATTACAGGCTGAGCCACCGAGCCTGGCTGCACCCAGTCATAGTAAACACTTTCTGCTCTGTTTTATTTTCTAGTCATTTCTATGTGAAATTTAGATTTAAACATTTTAAAATTAAAATTCAAGAAATGTACACTAACCATTGTATACAATCAAATAATTACGCCGATTGTACCATTATTAAAAGGACAATCTTCAACTTCAACAGGGTCCTCATCTAAGGTCAGGATGTTTTCTATCTCCCCTGGGCAGCTTGCATTTCCAGTTACATAATGACGATTTCAAACTCTAACCCAATCAATCTCCCACCCCTTCCTCTGTCACAGTGCCCTTAGCAGGGAACCATGCCTCCCACAACTCAGGTTAAGCCCACATGAGCTTTGGATCCATTATTTCCTAGCTCCTCAGTTATCTTGTTCTTTCCATTTTTTCCATCTGCTGTCTCAATCTCACCTTCTTTTTTTTTTTTTTTTTTTTTTTTTTTTTTTATTTGGAGTCTCACTCCATTGCCCAGACTGAAGTGCAGTGGCATGCTTCCAGCCACTGCAGCCTCAACCCACTGGGCTCAGGTGATCCCTCCACCTCAGCCTTCCAAGTAGCTGGAACTACAGGTGTGCGCTACCACGCCCAGATAATTATTTATTTATTTATTGTAGAGACAAGGTCTCTCCAAGTGGCCCAGGTGGGTCTCGAACCCGTGGACTCAGGCAATCTACTCACCTCGGCCTCCCGAAGTGCTGGGATTACAGGCTGAGCCACTCATTCTCACCTTCTTGGCTGGCTCCTTCCAAAAAAGTACTGAAACACACAAAAGGCCCTCCATCTTAGAGACAACACTTCCTGGATGCTATGTCCCCCTCTAGCCCTTTTTCTTTCTTCCTCTTCACAACCACTTCTTGAAAGACTTGCCAGCCGGGCTCAGTGGCTCAGCCTGTAATCCCGCGCCTTTGGGAGGCTGAGGTGAGTGAATTGCCTGATCCCACGGGTTCGAGACCCACCTGGGCAGCGAGACCTCAACTCTACAATAAATAAAAAAATCAGCCAGGCGTGGTAGCGCATGCCTGTAATTCCGGCTACTCGGAAGGATCGCTGGAGCCCAGCAGGTCGAGGCTGCGGTGGCCGGGAGCGGC
>NW_007258718.1:19687-23158 GCF_000164805.1 Carlito syrichta
ATCGCTGGAGCCCAGCAGGTCGGGGCTGCGGTGGCCGGGAGCGGCCACTGCACTCCAGTCTGGGCGACAGAGTGAGACTCCAACTCAAAAAAAAAAAAAAAATTGCTTGCACTTGCTGCACCCAGTGCTTGCCACAGCACTCCACATAAACTACTCTCTGAGTCACCAGTGACCTTGAATTGATAAATCCAGTTCACATTGGAGGTCACATCTTTTTTTGGGTTTTTTTTGGGTTGGAGTCTCATTCCATTGCCCAGAATGGAGTGCAGTGGCATGCTCATGGCCACCCCAGCATCAACCTGCTGGGCTCTGGCAATCCTTCCGCCTCAGCCTTCCAAGTAGCCAGAAATACAGGCGCATGCTACCACACCTGGCTAATTTTTTGATTTATTGTAGAGACGAGGTCTCACCATGTTGCCCACCATGTTGCCCACCATGTTGGTCTCGAACCCATGGGGTTCAGGTAATCTATTCACCTCGAGCTCCCAAAGTGCTGGAATTACAGGCTTGAGCCACCATGCCCAGCCCACTCTTTTTTTTTTTACTTTTTAAAATTTTTTTTTTGAGTTGGAGTTTCATTCTATCAACTAGGCTGGAGTGCAGAGGCATGGTCACGGCTACCACAGCCTCGACCTGCTGGGCTCAGGTGATCCTTCCGCCTCAGTCTTCCAAGTAGCTGGAACTACAGGCACGCACCACCACGCCCAGATAATTTTTTGATTTATTGTAGAGATGAGGTCTTGCTGAGTTGCCCAGACTGATCTTGAACCCATGGGTTCAGGCAATTTTCTCACCTCGGCCTCCCAAAGTGCTGGGATTATAGGCATGAGCCACCACGTCCAGCCTGGAGTTCACATCTTTCTTGACCTCTGTATCACTTAGGAGTGCTTTGGGTGGCAAGTAACTGTCTTCAAGTAGCTTAAACAAATAGGAGCAACCAGGCATGGTGGCTCACACCTGTAATCCCAGCACTTTGGGAGGTGGAGGCAAGAGGATTGCCTCAGTCCATGAATTCGAGTCCAGTCTGGGCAACTTGGCGAGACCTCATCTCTACAACATATAAAAAAATTAGCCAGATGTAGCGGCACATGCCACTTGGAAGGCTGAGGCAGAAGGATCACCTGAGCCCAGAGGTAGATGCTGTGGTGGCCATGAGTGTCCACTGCACTCCAACCTGCGTGACAGAGTGAGACTCTAAATCAAAAAAACTTTTTAAAAAGAATGCACTGTATTTTTACAAAGGAGAGCACACTGAGTTCTCACTATCTCCTACACACAGCTAGAGTTCAGGTGCTCTGTGTAGTATGTAGGTCTCTCTTTCAGATCCAGATGTGACTTCTGTGGTCTGGTGATTTAAGCTAAAGGATAAGCCCTTTGCTAAAATGAAAAAGATGAGCCAGACTCGGTGGCTCAGCCTGTAATCCCAGCACTTTGGGAGGCCGAGGCTAGTGGGTTGCCTGAGCCCGTGGGTTCGAGACCCATCCAGGCAACTTGGTGAGACCTCGTCTCTACAATAAATAAAAAATTAGCCAGGCACGGTAGCGTGCAACTGTAGTTCCGGCTACTTGGAAGATTAAGGTGGGAGGATCTCCTGAGCCCAGCAGGTCGAGGTTGCGGTGGCCATGAGCGTGCCACTGCACTCCAGTCTGGACGACAGAGTGAGACTTCAACTCAAAATAAATAAATAAACATAAAATGAAAAAGATGAAAAGTACCAAGTGTTAGAGAGGGTGTGGAACAACAGAACTCTCATATGCTCTTGCTGGAGTATATGCTGACATGACACTTGAAAATTTTCGCTTCTGGAAGTATCTAATGTACCTAATGCTGTAGCTGAACATCTATGTTCCCCATGAGTTATACTTTTAGGTAAATACCTAACAGAAATGTGAACAGACATGCTACAAGGAACGTTTTACAATGTTCAAAGGGGCATTATTTGTAATCGCCTGTCTTAGTCCATTTTCTGTTGTGTGTGACAGAATACCTGAAGTGGGTAATTTATAAATAAATTAAAAATTTCTTACACTTACGGAGGCCACGCAGTCCAAGGTCAAGGGACCATATCTGGCAAGGGCCTTCTTGCCAGTGGGGACTCTACAGAGTCCTGAACTGGTGCAGGACTTCACAAGACAAGGGGGCTGATAGTGCTCGCTCAGGCCTTTCTCATCAAACCACCACTCTCTCACCCATGATAATCCATTAATCCATGAGTGAATTAACCCCCGCATTAGGGATGAACCCTCTTGACGCAATCACCTCTGTCACCCAGGCTGGAGTGCAGTGACACGCTCATGGCCACTGCAGCCTCGACCTGCTGGGCTCAGGTGATCCCTCTGCCTCAGTCTTGCAAGTAGCTGGAACTACAGGCATGTGCCGCCATGCTCAGTTAATTAATTTATTTACTTATGATTATTTATTTATTTTTAAGTTGGAGTCTCACTGTGTAGCCCAGGCTGGAGTGCAGTGGCACGCTCCGGCCACCACAGCCTCAACCTGCTCGGCTCCAGCGATCCTTCCGCCTCAGCCTTCCAAGTAGCTGGAACTACAGGCACACGCCACCATACCCAGCTAATTTTTTGATTTATTGTAGAGATGGGGTCTCACCAAGTTGTCCAGGCTGGTCTCAAACCAGTGGGCTCAGGCAGTCCTCTCACCTCGGCCTCCCAAAGTGCTGGGATTATAAGCGTAAGCCACCGCACCCAGCCTTGAATCGTTTTTTCAAGAGGGTAGATAGAATTGGATCCAACAAGGAACCAGAACCTGTGCCATCTGCATTAGGCATGAGTGAAATTGCAGCTTGCCCTTCTTCTCCTGTTGCTGACCATCCTTCAGCTCTACCGTCTTCCGCCTCCTCTCCCTCCTCCAGCCAGTGACTCTTGCCTGTTCACTCGATGCCAGCCCCTGTATGCCAGCTGTTATAGTACTGTACTACTGTACTTTTCAAGGTACTGCAAGATAAAAAATGTTTTCTTTTTGTATTTGTTTATTATTTGTGTGAAAAGTAGTATTAATCTACTACAGGACGGTACTATATAGCCCATTTTGTTAGCTGGGTACCTAGCCTAACTGTTGGACTTACAAACGCGCTATTGGAACGGAACTCGTTCATATGTAGGGGACTTACTGTACTGCCTCATTGAGGATTAAATTTCTTTCTTTTATTTTTTATTTTATTTTTTTTTGAGTTGGAGTCTCACTCTGTCGCCCAGATTGGAGTGCAGTGGCCGCTCCCGGCCACCACAGCCTCGACCTGCTGGGCTCCGGTGATCCTTCCGCCTCAGCCTTCCAAGTAGCTGGAACTACAGACGAGTGCTACACGCCCAGCTAATTTATTTATTTATTTATTTATTTATTTTGAGTTGGAGTCTCACTCTGTCGCCCAGACTGGAGTGCAGTGGCCGCTCCCGGCCACCACAGCCTCGACCTGCTGGGCTCCGGCGATCCTTCCGCCTCAGCCTTCTGAGTAGG
>NW_007258718.1:23215-27465 GCF_000164805.1 Carlito syrichta
ACTCACCTCAGCCTCCCAAAGGTGCGAGATTACAGGCTGAGCCACCGAGCCCGGTTTGGGGATTAAATTTCAACATGAGATTTAGAGGGGACAAATATTCTAACACAGCATACCTGAAACTGGAAATTTCCCAGGTATCCATCAATAGTGGAATGGATAACAATTTAGTATATATTGATACAATGGAATAGCACTTGAATGAAGTGAAAAAAGAGTGATCTCAAATTATACCCAACATGCACGGATCTCAAAATAAGGTTGGGCAAGAGGAATCATAGAGTATATACAGAGTATATACAGTGTGATTCTATTCATATAAAATATAAAGACAGGCCAGGCATGGTGGTGAGAGACTATGATCCCAGCACTTTGGGAGGCCGAGGCAGGAGGACTGCTTGAGCCCAGGAGTTCAAGACCAGCCTGGGCAACATGGTGAGACCTCATCGTTATCAAAAAACAAAAAACTTAGCTGGGTGTGGTGGCAGGAGTCTGTGGTCCCAGTTACTTGAGAGGTTGAGCCCAGAAGTGCGAGGCTGTAGTGAGCTGTAATCATACCCACTGTAGTGGGCAACAGAGTGAGACTCCGACTCAAAAACAAACAAATAAAAAGATAAAACTTCTCTGTGACTGGGTGCGGTGGCTCACACCTATAATCCCAGCACTTTGGGAGGCCAAGATGAGAGGATTTCCTGAGCCCGTGGGTTTGAGACCAACCTGGGCAACTTGGTGAGACCTCGTCTCTACAATAAATCAGAAAATTAGCCGGGCGGGGTGGTGTGGGTCTGTAGTTCCAGCTGCTTGGAAGGTTGAAGGGGAAGGATCACCTGAGCCCAGCAGGTCAAGGTTGCAGTGGTGGTGAGCAGCATGCCACTGCACTCCAACCTGGGCAACAGAGTAAGAGACTCCGACTCAAAAAAAAGATTTATCTGTGGTGTTAGAAGTTAGGATAGAGCCGGGCTCGGTGGCTCAGCCTGTAATCCCGCGCCTTTGGGAGGCTGAAGTGAGTGGATTGCCTGAGCCCGCGGGTTTGAGACCCACCTGGGCAACTTGGCGAGACCTCATCTCTACAGTAAATAATAATAATTAAAAAATCAGCCGGGCGTGGTAGTGCGCACCTGTAATTCCGGCTACTCGGAAGGCTGAGGCAGAAGGAACGCCGGAGCCCTGCAGGTCGAGGCTGTGGTGGCCGGGAGCGGCCACTGCACTCCAGTCTGGGTGACAGAGTAAGACTCCGACTCAAAAAAAAAAAAGAAGCTGCCTCTTGTGTCTCCATTTGAGTTGGTTCCAGCCTGGGTATGCAAACCAAATGGGGTATAGCAAGTTATGGGACTTTCGGTCAATAAATTATAGGCTGCACCATAAAGAAAGACACAATCACGGCCTTTGCAGCAACTTGGATGCAGCTGGAGACCATCATACTAGGTGAACTATCAAAGAACTGAATACTGCATGTTCTCACCCACACTTGGACCCTGAACACTGGTCACAGGAATACAAGGGTGGGAACGGCAGATGCTGGACACTAATAGGGGAAGGACGGAGAGAAGAGGGAGAAGGACACGTGGCAACACACTGGATGCCTGGTCCGTTATCAAGGGCAGAGAAGACCACTAGAAGCCCAAACTCCACCTGCATGCAACTTACGTAGTAAATCCCCTTTAAGTAGCTGGAACTACAGCTCAGTTCCAGTTGAGTATAGGGAGTATAAATTTAAAAATTGACACAACTCTAAATTTAAAAATTGGCCAAGTGTGGTGGCTCACACCAAATCCCAGAATTTTGGGAGACCGAGATGAGAGGATTGTCTGAGTCCACAGGTTCGAGACCAGCCTGGACAACTTGGCAAGACCTCATCTCTACAGTAAATCAGAAAATTAGCCAGGCCTGGTGGCATATGCCTGTCATTCCAGCTACTTGGAAGGCTGAGGTGGAAGGACCGCCTGAGCTCAGCAGGTTGTGGCTGCGGTGGCTGTGAGCATGCCACTGTACTTCAGCCTGGGCGGCAGAGTGAGATTCAGACTCCAAAAATAATAATAATAAAATTAAATTAGCCAGGCACGGTGGTTTAGCCTCGTAATCCCAGCACTTTGGGAGGTGGAGGCGAGAGGATTGCCTGAGTCCAGGGGTTCGAGACCAGCCTGGACAACTTGGTCAGAACTCATCTCTACAATAAATAAAAATATTAGCTAGGTGTGGTGGTATACAACTATAGTCCCAGCTACTTGGAAGGCAGAAGTGGACGGATCACCTGAGCCCAGCAGGCTGAGGATGTGGTGGCTGTGAGTGTGCCACTGCATTCCAGCCTGGGCAACAGAGTGAGACTCCGACTGAAAATTTTAAAAAAAGGCCAGGTGCGGTGGTTCATGCCTATTATCCCAGCACTTTGGGAGGCAGAGGTGAGAGGATTGCCTGAGCCCACAGGTTCGAGACCAGCCTAGGCAACTTGGTGAGACCTCATCTCTACAATAAATCAAAAAATTAGCCTGGCGTGGTGGCGTGCACCTGTAGTTCCAGCTACTTGGAAGGCTGAGGCGGAAGGATTGCAGGAGCCCAGCAGGTCGATGCTGGGGTGGCCATGAGCGGCCACGGTACTCCAGTCTGGGCGACAGAGTGAGACTCCAACTCAAAAAAAAAAGAAAAGAAAAGAAACACACCTAACGCAAGTGCAGTGGCTCACGCCTATAATCCCAGCACTTTAGGAGGCCTAGGAGGCCAAGGTGAGAGGATTGCCTGAGCCCATAGGTTCGAGACCAGCCTGGGCAACTTGGTGAGACCTCATCTCTACAATAAATAAAAAAATTAGCCTGGCGTGGTGGCGCGCGCCTGTAGTTCCAGCTACTTGGAAGGTTGAGGCGGAAGGATTGCAGGAGCCCAGCAGGTCGAAGCTGGGGTGGCATTGAGCGTGCTACTGCACTCTAGCCTGGGCTACAGAGTGAGACTCTGACTCATAAACAACAACAACAAAGAGCCCACGAAACAGTAGTCAGTGAAGCAAGAGGAGGACCAAGAGTGCGTGGTGGCAGAAAACAGGAGAAGAAAGTGTTTCAGAGTGGGAGTGGCTAAATGTGGTAAATTAGGGTTAAGAGAACACATGAAAAAACAAAAAAAGCAAGAGATCAAAGAGGTCACTGGATTTGCCAGGAGATTGCAGTTTATTTATTTATTTATTTATTTATTTATTTATTTTGAGCGTCTCACTGTTGCCCAGGCTTGAGTGCAATGGCATGCTCACGGTTACTGCAGTCTCAACCTACTGGGCTCAGGCGATCCTTCCGCCTCAGCTTTCCAAGTAGCTGGAATGACAGGTGTGTACCACCACACCCGGCTAATTTTTTTTTTTTTTATAATTTATTGTAGAGATGAGTTCTCACCAAGTTGCCCAGGCTGGTCTCAAACCCGTGGGTTCAGGCAATCCTCTCACCTTGGCCTCCCAAAGTGCTGGGATTACAGGTGTGAACCACCGCACCTAGTTGGCACTGATCTTCTTGGTGTTTCATTTGTCTTATTGTATCTTTTGTAGCTCCTAGTACAGTGCCTAGTAGGAGGTACTCAAGAAATGTTACTGGATTAATGAATAAATTAACAAATGGAGGGGTGGGTGGATGAATGGCAGGTGTAGAGCAGAACAGACTCAGTCAAAGGAACCCAAACTTCAGAGGAAGGAAAAAAGAATGAGGGAGTCAATGAGTTGGCCAACCATCAAGGCACTGGTCTAGTAAAGCAGACTTCAGTAAGAGCTCTGGGATCAACCACCTACTTAACCATTTACTGTTTTTCCCTTTCTGGCTCTTTCCCCAGGCTCATATGAAAAACGATTATTTTTATGGATGTAAATGGGAGAAAGAATTTTAAAAATGACAGTCTGGCTGGGTGTGGTGGCTCAGCCTGTAATCCCAGCACTTTGGGAGGCCGAGGCAAGAAGACTGCCTGAGCCTGGGGGTTCAAGACCAGCCTGGGCAGCTTGGTGAGAACTTGTCTCTACCATGAATCACAAAAACTAGTCGGGCGTGGTGGCGTGTATCAGTAGTTCCAGCTACTTGGAAGGCTGGGGCGGAAGGATTGCCTAAGCCCAGCAGGTCGAGGTTGCGGTGGCCGTGAGCGTGCCATTGCACTCCAGCCTGGGCGACAAGAGTGAGACTCCAACTCACTCTTTCAAAAAAAATAAAAAATAATTAAAAATGACAGTACAGTCCTAGCCGGGCTCGGTGGCTCAGCCTGTAATTCCGTGCCTTTGGGAGGCTGAGGTGAGT
>NW_007258718.1:27533-43299 GCF_000164805.1 Carlito syrichta
CAACTCAAAAAATAAAAATAAAATAAAATAAAATAAAATAAAATGACAGTCCTAGGCTGGGCGCGGTGGCTCAAGCCTATAATCCCAGCACTTTGGGAGGCCGAGGTGAGAGGACTGCCTGAGCCCGTGGGTTCGAGACCAGCCTGGGCAACACGGTGAGACTTCATCTCTACAATAAATGAAAAAAATCAGCCGGGCGTGGTAGCGCAGGCCTGTAGTTCCGGCTACTTGCAAGGCTGAGATGGAAGGATCGCCGGAGCCCAGCAGGTCGAGGCTGCGGTGGCCGGGAGCGTGCCAGTGCACTCCAGCCTGGGCGACACAGTGAAACTCCAACTCAAAAAAAAAAAAAAGGCAGTCCTACATTCATTTATCCATCTGGTCAATATAGGATATTCACTGAATGACAATCACGTACAGGAGCAAAGGTGTAAGGGCAGGAGTATACAGGGATTATCTATTCGTTCCATTTATGTTTGCCTACGGGCCTGTTTTTGGAGGGCTTGAGTGATAAAATCAGCTGACTTCCCGACCAGCACAGGTGAGGTGAGGCAGTATTGGTGGTGGGACTCTCGTGGAAGTGAGTGGGCATCGCGGCTGACGCGGCTTGGGGACCGGAGCAGGCAGAAGCTGGGCGTGGGCCAACCTTGGAAACGCAGCATCCCAGGCCGGCTCCAGCGTCTTCCAGCCGTCTCATTAGGATTCCTAGTGTCTTTCATCCGAACTTGCAGTCGGAGGAGTCAAAGGACCGGCAAAGGCGCGCTGGAGGTGGAGCAGGGAGCCGCTTTGGAGCCCTCCCCATCCGGATCCGCCCTCCTGCGTCCCACGCCGAACTACGTCCCCGCGGGCTTCCGGGTTGCCTAGCAACCTGCTGGGCCCCAAGTGCTCCCAGTAGCCCGATCTGGGCAGGAGCGGAGCGTCCCCGTCCGGGAGGCAGGTACAAGAACCGCGTCTGTCCCGCGCGGGCAGGGCGCGGGCCCCAAACACGTGGACACCCGCCACCCGGCCGCCGCCCGGGGGCGGGGCCCCGCGGGGCCAATGAGCGGGCAGCAGGAGGCGCGCGTGCGCAGAGCGGGCCGGGGGGGCGGAGCCGAGGAAGCGCATTCTGGGGACGGGGGCTGGCGAGGCTCACGCGGAGGGCTTCGCTTCTGCGGCAGGGACCGTGCGGGTGAGAACCGGCGAGCGCCGAGGCCCGGCCCTGGGGGCGGAGGACCGTGGGTGGCACTCAGGCGTCTGCAGCAGGGCGGGATCCGGGCGCCCCTCCTGGGGGCTGGGGCTCGAGGGGGAGGCTGGAGCGGTCTTGGTGCGGGGCTCGGTCCTCAGGCCGCCTCGGGACACATAGCCGGCTAGGAGTATGGTCTGTGTCCCCGCCGGGGGCTGTGGAGCCAAACCGGTCCAGCCGACTGATCCCCGCCCTCTTGTTGGTCCCTGGGGGCCCCGGGACCTGCCTGTAGGTCCGGCTGTGCCGGGTGGATGTAGCCCCTGGCCCAGCCCAAAGCTCGGGGACATTACTCTCCGCCTGCCCATTGTCCCCCCATCTCTCTCTAGGGGAGACCCCGGCGTCCCGTCCGGCTTGGCGAGGTTGACAGGGCTGTGCTGGGGCGGGGATGTGGGGAGGCTGATCGCCTCTTGTGTTCCCTGTTGCTTCTTGTATTCCCTCTCCGGGTATGGCACCACCACCCACCCGCGTACCCCAGCCAGAAGCCTGGGCGTCATTCTCACCTTTGCATTCCTGTCCCCACCCACACCGAGGCGTCGTAACGCTTGTCCTGAATACAGCCTTTTCCCGACTGCTCCCCTGCACCTCTTCTTGATATTCTGTAGTCTGTCCTGTACGGGGAAGCTAAGGCCATGGTCTTAGCACAGAAGTCTGGCCATGTCACCAGAACCCCGCCCCCAATCCTTTACCACCCCTTAGTGGATTCCCATTGCTCTTCCAACCTTTTGAACAAGGATTTGAAAGCCCCTCATGGCCCGACTCCTTTTAATTTTGGACTCGACTTTTCTTTCCTTTACTGTGTTTTCAACCGTATTCGATGTTTTTTCGTTCTTAGATTGGAACAAGTTCCTTCTGGACTTACATGTTCCTTACAATATGTTCCTTCTCTCTTGGGCTGAAATAATCCTTCGTGTGTTGCTTCAGGTGTGAGTGGGGGCTACTGTGGTACCCCGTGGGTGTCTACTTACTGGTCTGTTTTTTCCACCCGGCTGCGTGAGAGGAGTTTGTCTGGGTCACAGCACTATCTTCAGTACCCTGGGTTGTTAGTATGTTAATTAAATGCGTAAATGAAGCATAGCTGCTCCTTGGGCTTCCCCAAATGAACAAACAGATCAAGTTACTAAAAGCCTGCTTTTTCAGACCAAATTCTCGACCTGCGGCCTGTGTAGAGGTTTCTTGAGCTTAGGAACTTGGTTATTTTCTTGTCTTTAGTCCAGGACCATGGCAGAGGTAAATGGGAAGTACTGGCCAGAGTTTTTCCTTGGCGTTGGCTCTGGGTACAGGATGTCTGGATGTGGGTGAGTGCAGCTGCTTTGAGTTTGAATTCTTAATCAAGGGTCCCCAACCTACGGGAAAAAAGCTGTTAACAGCTGCTGGCAGGAAGGCTGGCTCCAAACTCGCAAGTGCTGATAGGACTAATGACACAATGGGAGCGAAGTGGAGGTACCAGGCCAAACACTGGTGAGAGGGCTCCAGAGGGAAGTTCCAGCCTAGGCGAGATCCTCTGTGATAGGGAGCCTAGGTGCCAAGACCCACTTCCCCAATTCAGACAGGGGCCAGGTCTACTCAGTTTATTAAGGTAAAGGAAGACAGAAGAGAGAGGAGAGGGTCCCTGACCCGGAATGGGGAGGAGGAGGGAGAGAAATAAGGAAAAGGAGAACGATGTGGGACTGTGTGTGAAGGTCATGTGAGTGCCAGAGGCTGCAGGGTGAGGTCAGAGTTGGCTGGAGGTGACATTTGAACCTGCCCTGGAAGGGAGGGGGAGAATGGACAGATGGAATCAGTGGGAGCAAAGGCTGTGGGACAGGGAGAGCCAGGCACTGGGAGGCCTCCCAGGACGGAGGCTGTTCCTCTGTGGGTCTCAAGGGTTGTGTGCTGAAGACCCTTTGCAGAAACTTTTCCTGCCTTGGATTTTCCTCCAGCCTGGCCTTTATAATTTCCTGAAAGAGGCTTTTGAGCTCGAGAACTCCCAGGGTTTATCTTCAGACTGCTTGCCCATGGCCTTGAACTAAGTAGTTGGAGCGTGGATGATGCAACTTGTTCTTGGGGCAGAAGGGAGCTGCCTTTGTTTCCTTTTGCCTGTGAGCACTTTAATTGTTAGATGGCAGTTAGATTCCCTGTTCAGTGCAGCACTTCATGGAATTTTTTTTTTTCTGTGTGTTTCTAGATTTGGCTTTTGTTAAGTTCCAATCATTAGAAACTTGCGTCAGCAAGCCAAAGTGGAACGAGTTCAAAATCAATGGTTCTTGGCCTTGATCCTGCCTCCCTGGAAGAAGGGGTAATTTGGGCCCACAGTTACTGTATTATTTTATTTATTTGTTTTTGAGTTGGGGTTTCACTTTGTTGCTCCGGCTGGAGCGCAGTGGCACTATCACAGCTCACCGCAGCCTCAACCTCCTAGGCTCAGGCAAGGCTTCTGCCTCAGCTCCCAAGCAGCTGGGACTACAGGTGTGTGCCACCACACCTGGCTACACAGTTACTGTATTACTAATCACTTGGTTGCTTTTTGGTGTTATCCGAATAGAATTGCCCCTGCTCCCACCCCAACACACACTCCCAACTGTTACACTAACCATCTAACCACCTAGTCAACAGAAGTGGTGTTGTGGGTTCAATGATCACTCAGCTCAACTATCAACCTAGCAGAACTCTCCAGAAGAAAAGTCCTATCCTCAGTTAACATCAACAATAAAACTCGGCAGCATGTCTGTAAAGGTGCTTATCTCCCCAGCGTCCCAAAATCGTGGCACATAGGTCGAGGGTGTAGGTTCAGCCCCAGCTCTCGTGGCCAGTCCTGCAAGGAGCTCTGACGGTCAGGCAGTTTTCAAGAATTGGTTCCCAGCTGTCTTGGGCAGTGGACAGGAGCCTTCTGAAGGGAAGTCCTCAAGCATATGGGGAGAATAAGCCAGACTCGGAATTGAAGAAGACTCACTGGAGAAAGACATTTGATGGAGATGAGTCTGAAAGGCTTGGCAAGAACTAGATTATCTTCTCAGGTCCCTCCTGTCCCAGAACTCTAAGATCCAGGGTCAGAACAAGTTGTTCTGCTCTGGCCTAGGCCGTCACTGCTCAGAGTAACTTGAGACCTTGTTTTCTGTTATCAGGTAGGGTGATAGTAGCCTTCTCAGGATCTGGACACTTTTATGTGGTAAAATTGGAAGTATAGTTTCTGACTGTTTTGAATTATTTTTTGGAGATAAGAACTAACTGGAAACTCCGGATCTCACTCTATCACCCAGGCTGGAGTGCAGTGGCACAATCAGGGCTCACTGCAGCCTTGACCTCCTGGCCTCGGGCGATCCTTCTGCCTCAGTCTCCTGAATAACTGGGACTACAGATGTGCACCATCACACCCAGCACATTTTTTTTTTAAGTTTTCAAACAAAGTTTATTAGAGAAAGAAGAAGGGAGAAAAGAAATAGAGACATGCCAGAAGTGGCATGGGTGAAAGAAACCGCTCAGTTAATTTTTTTTTTTTGTAGAGACGGGGTTCTCACTATGTTGCCCAGGCTGTTCTTGAACTCCTTGGCCCAATCAATCCTCCTCCCTCGGCCTCCCAATGTGCTGGGATTACAAGCATGAGCCACCGGGCCCTGCCAGGTTTGGGAAATTTTTCTAAACACTGTAGGATGGCATACTCTCAGGATTCTACCCTAAGAGCCTTTCAGGATGTGTGAGAGGGCTGTAACACCTCTACTGCCCAGCCCTGGCTCCAGGCACAGAGAGTAGAGATGGCACCAGCTTGAGCTGAGCTCTGTGTTTTGTGTGTAAGATGTGGCCAGTACCTTACCCTTTACCATTGGGTCTGTGGGCTCCCATTAACCCTTAGAAATCACTGGGCCAAGCTGGGCGTGGTGGCTCCCACCTATAATCCCAGCACTTTGGGAGGTGGAGACTTGAGAGGATTGTCTGAGCTCGGGTTCAAGACCAACCTGGGTAACATGTCAAGACTTCGTCTCTATAATAATTTAAAAAATTAGCCAGGTAGGGTGGTGCACACCTGTAGTTCCAGCTACTTGGAAGGCTGAAACAGAAGGATCACCTGAACCCAGCAGGTCGAGGCTGTGGTGCCACTGCACCCCAGCCTGGGTGATAGTGAGACTCCGACTCAACAGAAAGAGAAAAAATAAAAAAAAGAATTCACTGAGCCTGGTATCCAGCATGTTCCCACTTGTGGGCAACTGCCACTCTGCTCTGCCATCCCCATGGTTCTTCAATTCCCACATATCCTTCCAGGCCCAGCTGAGGTGCCCCTAGGTCTGTCAGCTTCTCTGATTTTCCTTCATCCAGAGGAAATGCCCCTGAACTCCCACAGGGCTTTATCTTTCTCTAGCACGACTCACTTTTTTGCCTTGTTAGTGCTCTTGGTAGGAAATATTTCTCTCAGTGAACCCTAAGCTTCTGGGAGGCAGAAATGGTTTTTGAATTCCTTTAGGTAGGCTCTGAAGGCACTTCAGGGCATGTCATTTGAGTGATAGGGACCCGGAATGCCCAGACTCACCCCACATCTCGTGTCAGAGCTGGCCTTGGGCCCGGTCTCAAGTGCTCTCTTCCCTAACCTAGCTGCTTTGTCGGGTTTCACAGCACATACTGTGTCAAGTCAGGTCTTTTTGTTTGCTTTTGAGTCAGGGTCTCTTTCACCCAGGCTAGAGTGCAGTGACATGATCACAGCTCACCACACCCTCAACCTTTAGGGCTCAGGTGATCCTCCTGCCTCGGCCTCCCAAGTAGCTGGGACTATGGGTGTGTGCCACCACATCCAGCTAATGTTTTGATTTCTTGTAGGAACGAGTTCTCACTCTGTTGCCCACACTGGTCTCAAACCCCTGGGCTCAAGGAGTCCTCCCATCTTAGCCTCCCAAAGTGCTGCGATTACAGGCACAAGCCACTGCATCTGGCCTATGTCAAGTCTTGAGAGAAACCTTCCCCTGACACTCTGGCTTCACTTTCTGTGTTTCCATCTCGCAGATAACCGTGACCATGAAATCCCTGTGGCTGCTCAGAACCCCCTTCCTGTGTGGCTTGCTCTGGGTCTTGTGTGTCCCCGGGGCCAGGACTGAGGAGCCTGCGGCCAGCTCCTCCCATCCTGACAGTGTGGGCCTGGACAAGAACACGGTGCATGACCAAGAGTACGTATTCAGCCTAGGCAGTGGTGCAGGGGCCTTCACTATTTGCAGTTGCAGCCACTCTGAGGACACACTCAGTCCCTTGCCTTCCGCCTATTCATGTGGCTTCTTGCCATTCTTCAAGTGTGATATCTATTCCTCATTGCCACCTGTAAATCAAGTGTTCTTTTTTTATCATCCTGTCACTGGTAAAGCATCTTGAGCCCATGTGGGAAAAATGATTTGTCTGAATCCAGTCTCCCTCTTTCACCACAGACAGATACAAACACAGAAAGATAGACACAGATAGACAGACACACACACACATAGTAGTAATGGCAGAATCCAGAAAATAGCTAAGTTTTCTTGACTCTAACAAGATCTTTGCTTTTTTTTGTAAAAAAAAAAAAGTTGCCCAGGCTGGTCTAGAACTTCTGGCCTCAAGCAATCCTCCTACATCAGCCTCCCAAAGTGCTGGGATTACATGCTCAGCTCACGCCTACAATCCCCACTTTGGGAGGCCAAGGTAAGAGGATTCCCTGAGCCCATGGGTTCGAGACCAGCCTGGGCAACTTGGTGAGACCTTGTCTTTACAATAAATCAAAAATGTAGCCGGGTGTGGTGGTGTGTGCCTGTAAGTTCCAGCTACTTGGAAGCCTGAGGCAGGCAGAAGGATCAGCTTAGCCCAGCAGGTCGAGACTGTGGTGGTCGTGAGCAGCGTGCCACTGCACTTCAGACTGGATGATAAAGTGAGACTCCTACTCAAAAATATATATATATTTGTTTTAACTTGATGACCCCAAAATGTTATAACACAATTCTTTTTTTTTTGAGTTGGAGTCTCTGTCGCCCAGAATGGAGTGCAGTGGCTGCTCCCAGCCACCGCAGCCTCGACCTGCTGGGCTCCAGCGATCCTTCCGCCTCAGTCTTCCAAGTAACTGCAACTATAGGCGCGTACTACCACACCTGGCTAATTTTTGATTTATTGTAGAGATGAGGTCTCGCCAAGTTGCCCAGGCAGGTCTCGAACCTAGGGGCTCAGGCAATCCACTCACCTCAGCCTCCCAAGGCGCGGGATTATAGGCTGAGCCACCGAGCCCAGCTATAACACAATTCTAATAATGAAAAGGAAAAACACCATAATCTTGCCAGGGTTACAGATGAACTGTCTGACTTTTCCCAGCTCTTCTCATGACCTTGTCTCTACATATCAGTCCTCACCGTGGCCTGTCACTGTTTCTGTGTCTTCTGAGGAAGTTTAAGGTCCTGAATTTCCAGAGTCCTCAAGGTTTCTGCATGATCCCATGTCTCTGCCATGTGGCCTGAGTCTGCCTGTTGGTTTTTAGGCATATCATGGAGCATCTAGAAGGTGTCATCAACAAGCCAGAGACGGAGATGTCCCCACAAGAACTACAGCTCCATTATTTCAAGATGCACGATTATGATGGCAATAATTTCCTTGACGGCTTAGAACTCTCCACAGCCATCACTCATGTCCATAAGGAGGTAGGTCTGGCAGGGGCTGGGGGATGGGAGGCCGCATCTATCTGGCCTCCCTTTGGTAATTCGGTCTCCCATCTTGGCGATGTGTGCTGTCTTTGTCCATCAAGGGTGCTGCTTCTCTCTTCGGTGCTGTCTTTTGCCTCTTCCTGTTCAAGGGTCCTTCCCACAGAGGGTGACCTGCCAAGGCCAAAGCCTCAGGGGTGGGCATTTGTGTCTTCTGCCACACACCAGAGTTTGAGAACCAGTGCTTAAAAAGACAGGCCATAGTCACACTGCAGAGCAGGAGAGGAGTTATTTTCCTTGGGAAGAATGGTGAGTCGGCACCAGAGGCTTGAGGGCCATGGCAACCGTGGATGGTTTGTGGGATGCTGACCAGTGCTCCATGGTTTCCAGAACATGTTCAAGTAGGTTAGAGAAGTCAGGCTCAGTGGCTCAGCCTGTAATCCCGTGCTTTGGGATGCTGAGGTGAGTGAATTGCCTGAACCCATGGGTTCGAGATCCACCTGGGCAACTTGGTGAGACCTCATCTCCACAATAAATCAAAAATTAGCCAGGCTCGGTGGCTCAGCCTGTAATCCCGCGCCTTTGGGAGGCTGAGGTGAGTGAATTGCCTGAGCCCGCGGGTTCGAGACCCGCCTGGGCAGCGAGACCTCATCTCTACAATAAATCAAAAAATGAGCCGGGCGTGGTAGTGCACGCCTGTAGTTCCAGCTACTTGGAAGGCTGAGGCGGAAGGATCGCCGGAGCCCAGCAGGCCGAGGCTACGGTGGCCGGGAGCGGCCACTGCACTCCAGTCTGGGCGACAGAGTGAGATTCCAACTCAAAAAAAAAAAAAAAAATTAGCCAGGCGTGGTAGCACATGCCTGTAGTTCCAGCTACTTGGAAGGCTGAGGCGGAAGGATTGCCGGAGCCCAGCAGGTTGAGGCTGTGGTGGCTGGGAGCGGCCACTGCACTCCAGTCTGGGTGACAGAGTGAGACTCCAACTCAAAAAAAAAAAGTAGGTTAGAGAGCCCATTGGATCTTTGCAGCAGCCTGAGTAGGCAGGTTGGGCCTTGCCATGCTTCCCACTTTCTAGGTGAGGAAACGGAAATCAAGATCTCTGCTCACCCCTCAACAGGCACAGTGACTCATGCCTGTAATCCCAGCACTTTGGGAGGCAGAGGTGAGAGGATTGTCTGTGCCTAGGGTTTGAGACCAACCTGGGCAGCTTGGCAAGACCTTATCTCTACGATAGATAGATAGATAGATAGATAGATAGATAGATAGATAGATAGCCAGCCAGCCAGCCAGGTGTGGTGATGTACACCTGTAGTTCCAAGTTACTTGGAAGCCTGAGGCAGAAGGATTGCCTGAGCCCAGCAGGTCCAGGCTGCAGTGGCCGTGAGTGTGCCACTGCACTCCAGCCTGGGCGACAGTGAGACTCCAACTAAAAAAACTCAAACAAATAAATAAAATTTTAAAATGATCTTTGCCTCCCGATTTCATGTCATTCCGCCGCTGCCATACTGCCCTCTGTTGAGAGGAGGCGTGGCAGAGGCGGTGAGGTGGGTGTGATCACCTGTGTTGGGGTTGGTGGAAAGGCAGCAGGGGGCGCTAACGGGTTTGCGCAGGAACAGCATCCTTTCTGAATGACTTGCCTGTGGGAGGGAGACTGACAGCGTGAGAATAGCCAGAGGGAGAGGAGGTGGAATTCCTCAGTCCTGGCACACAAGGATGGTGGTGGCGACAGGAGAGAAAAGGGCAGATGTGGTCACAGAAGAACCAGTGAGGAAGGGACACATCTCAGCTGAGGCCCTGGTAGGGTGAGCCCCGCTGCACCCATTTCTGGAGCAAGGGGAGGACTTTTCTCAAAGGTCGTGACAAGTCCCACTGGCCGGCAGTGCCTCCTTCCTCTTGTTTTGATGCCAAGATGTCCGATTTGTCACTGTTTCCACCTTATCAGGCAAATTGTGTGCACAGAGCGGACCCTCAGCTTGAGCTTTCCTCTAGGATGGATTTGTAGGTCATGGAGTCTGTGAAACTCATAATTCTGTGTAAGCCAGACCCAGCTTTCTACAATGAACATGTATTGCTTTTGTAACTAGAAAAGAATAAACCGTACTTTTTATTTATTTATTTATTTTTTGAGTTGGAATCTCACTCTGTCGCCCAGACTGGAGTGCAGTGGCCGCTCCCGGTCACTGCAACCTCGACCTGCTGGGCTCCAGCGATCCTTCCGCCTCAGCCTTCCAAGTAGCTGGAACTATAGGCGTGCGCTACCACACCTGGCTAATTTTTTGATTTATTGTAGAGATGAGGTCTCACCAAGTTGCCCAGGCGGGTCTCGAACCCGCGGGCTCAAGCAATCCACTCACCTCAGCCTCCCCAGGCAAGAGATTACAGGCTGAACCACCGAGCCCTGCATAAACAGTAATTTTTAAATAAACAAGCGCCTTCTTGGAAGGGCCTTCTTTTAACTAGCAAATGTAATTTTTATTTATTTATTTTTTGAGTTGGAGTCTCACTCTGTCGCCCAGACTGGAGTGCAGTGGCCGCTCCTGACCACCGCAGCCTCGACCTGCTAGGCTCCGGCGATCCTTCCGCCTCAGCTTTCCATGTAGCTGGAATTACAGGCATGTGCCACTACACCCGGCTGATTTTTTTTTGATTTATTGTAGAGATGAGGTCTCGCTGCCCAGGCGGGTCTCAAACCCGCGGGCTCAGGCAGTCCACTCACCTCAGCCTCCCAAAGGCACGGGATTACAGGCTGAGCCCCCGAGCCTGGCTGGCAAATGTAAGTTTTAAGCTGAATTATCTCTGATAGGTTTTTGGAACCCTGGAAGTAGCCACATACTGCATTGAAAGAGTGTTTGGATGCGTATGAGTAGACATTTAGGACCCTAGCTAAGCACTGCTTCCAGTAAAATGTGCAACTCATCGTTGTCTAATTTCTGTTTTGTAGGAAGGGAGTGAACAGGCACCGCTAATGAGCGAAGATGAACTGATTAACATAATAGATGGTGTTTTGAGAGATGATGACAAAAACAACGATGGCTACATTGACTATGCTGAATTTGCAAAATCACTGCAGTAGCACTTTTGACCTTCTCTTAGTTATATGCAAATGTGACCTGTGACAATGTGATCACATTCTTTTGGTAATGCAAAATAACTCATTTCCAATTACTGCCGCAGCATTTTGGTAAAATCCTGTAGCAATTTGTTACACTGGGGTGAGACAGAGAAATCAAGAAAAATGAAAGAGAAATAGGGCATCTCGTAGTCCCTAAATGCGAATACATCTGTTATTGGACAAGGGCTTGCTCAAAGCATCCTTTTAGAATCCTGGCTAATTGGAGCTGAGTACTCAGGAATTGACTGTACTAGAATGCCGCTGGCTTCTTCATTTCAATTCATGCTACCTGAAAAGTGTGACAAACAGCTTTACCAACCTGGCAAGGAAGGGAGTGAATGCCAAATGTTTCCCCCGGTGAGTCCTGGCTCTTCAGGTAAACATGGTCAGTATTCTGGAAAGTTCCCCTGGCCTGAGGGATGACTTGCTCTGGGCAAGTGGATATTTATTAGGCTCTTTTAAATCCACAGCATAAGAAGAATGTCATAAGCTGGCCACAGAGTCTAGGATTCTGTGTCCTCTGGAATCTTGGAAGTGATATAGCATTGGCCTAAGTTAATAACCTTTTTTAGGTGTTCAGTATTTTATACAACTACTGCCATGTCCTTATTCTTTATAACTTTTCTGTCTTCTTCAACGTGGGAGAGACATTGAATTTGAACGTGTTCTCTAATCAGTAGTGTTTTAGCTTTCTTACTATTTGTATGTCACTCCTGTTTCCAGGGCTTTCTTTTTGCAGTGTAGGAACTATTAGGAATGTGAGGACTAGGCTGGGTGTGGTGGCTCACGCCTATAATCCCAGCACTTTGGGAGGCTGAGGTGAGAGGACTGCCTGAGCCCATGGGTTCGAGACCAGCCTGGGCAACTTGGCAGGACCTCATCTCTACAATAAATTAAAAAACTAGCTGGGCATGATGGCATATGCCTGTAATTCCAGCTACTTGGAAGGTTTAGGTGGAAGGATCACCTGAACCCAGCAGGTCAAGTCTACTGTGGCTAGAAGCGTGCCACTGCCCTCCAGCCTGGGCAACAGACTCTAACTCAAAAAAAAAAAAAAAAGGAACGTGAGGACTTAGCAGAGGTAATACTTCTACCTGGTCCAGCCTAATTGGGAGGCGAAAAGATCACTCGCCAGACACAGTGCTTGACCTGGTACAAGTTCTATTTGGAAGGAATGTTTCATTGACCTCTGCTAGTCTGAACACATGGATTCTTGTCCATCTGGAAAGATGAGCAAAGAAGCCTAACAGCGTGGATCTCGATAGTGTTTGAAAACGAGAGGGAGCAGCAGATTGTAATTTGGTTTATTGGATGTTAGTGATGGGTGAATGGGAAAAAGACAGCATAAAATTTGCCATAAGCTGTATAGAGACTTATTTTCTTTATTAAAGTATTCTTATAAGAAAATATATGTATTTGTAAACATGTTTTCCTGTGTCAAGTATTTGTGCAATCAGAGCTGACTTGTAAACTATTCTTGTAATATCTTGTAATTTTGAAAGATTTATATAAAGAATTCTGGATATATGACCAATAAAACTGATGAATCATGATAAAGAGCAGGTGATTTTGTCCACATCGGCATCTCCTTCTGCCATGTGAAGGGTGTCTGTTTCATACAGATGTTTGTACCCACCTGCATTCAGCACGGGTCCCACGACTGTCCTTGCCTGGGCCCCACTCCTTTGCAGGGGTAAATTCTCACTATTCCAAGTTACTTTCCCCTTTTAGACATTTTTTTCTTGCTAATGAAATCATTTTTGGATCTTCTCTGGTCAAATTTAGATTAGGACAGCATTCTCTAGTTTAGGAGAATACACAGCATTCCCCCCCACCCCGAGTCTGGTGATTATTATTTCTTTGCCAGAAAATTTAATGAGACAGCATTATTGAAAACATTCCAGGCCCAGGCAAAACACACAAGTGTTCTTTGGCTTTTGGGAATGACATGCCTTGTTCTCCCCATTGAAAAGGAAGTTTCCTCAGGCGCGATGGCTCACGCCTGTAATCCCAACACTTTGGGAGGTGGAGGCGAGATTACCTGAGCTCAGGGGTTCAGGACAAGTCTGAGCAACATGGTGAGACCTCGTCTTTACAATAAAAAATAAAGAAATCAGCCGGGCATGGTGGCTCATGCCTGTGGTTCCAACTATTTGGAAGGCTGAGGTGGAAGGATCACCTGAGCCCAGCAGGTCGAGGCTGCTGTGGTCATGAGCTTGCCACTGCACTCTAGCCTGGGTGACAGAGTGAGACTCCGACTCAACAAAAAAAAAAGAAAATTCCCCTACACGTCCTTGATCTTCCCTGGGGGAGTCCTCGACCTTCTCTCATGACCTGCCTTGAGAATTTTTCAGAATGTATAAGGTGCATCTCTGCACCTCAGTTTCCTTATCTCTAAAATGGAGATAGATACACCCAGAGAGGCAGTCTTAAATGAAGAAAGAGCATAAGCTTGGACTCAAGCAGATCTGAGCTGAAATCTTAGCTTTGCTACACCTCAGCTGTCAAGTTTCTTTTTCTTTTTTTGAGTCAGTTTCACTCTGTCACCCAGGATGGAGGGGAGTGGCACGCTCACGGCCACCGCAACCTTGACCTGCTGGGTTCAGGTGATCCGTCCACCTCAGCCTTCCAAGTAGCTGGAACCACAGGCACGTGCCACCATGCCTGGCTGATTTTTTGATTTATTGTAGAGATGAGGTCTCGCCAAGTTGCCCTGGCTGGTCACAAACCCGTGGGCTCAGGCAATTCCCTGACCTCGGCCCCCCAAAGTGCTGGGATTACAGGTGTGAGCTACAACGTATGGCCAAGTTTCAAGACTTTAGTTTCTTATCTAAAAAACAACTATAGGCTGGCCAGGTGGCTTATGCCTGTAATTCCAGCACTTTGGGAGGCCAAAGAAACTAAGGGTCATGCCAAGTGTGATGACAAAAGACACAAAAGCACTGAAATAGGAACCAATCCAAAGGAGTTTGCATCTCTCCTGGCCTAATAGGTGGACCGCCTTCTCTGAATACCAGAGGCTGAATGAAGAAATTGAACTGGAGGAACTCTCAGCCTGGGAATGCCAAACAGAGAAAAGTGGTAATGAGAGGCCACCGTGGCAACAGGACAGTAGTGACCTCCGTGTGGTTTCAGAAGTTTCAGAAGGCCAGAGCCAGGCTTGTGTGCCCTGGGAATGAGGTCAAAGGTTCTTTTCTGGCCAGGCGTGGTGGCTCATGCCTGTAATCCTAGCACTTTGGGAGGCCAAGGCCAGAGGATTGCCTGAGCCCATGGATTTGAGACCAGCCTGGCCAATTTGGTGAGACCTCATCTCTACAATAAATCAAAAAATTAACCAGGTGTGGTGGCCCTGCCTGTGATTCCAGCTATATGGAAGGCTGAGGTTGAAGGATCACCTGAGCCCAACAGGTCAAGGCTGCTGTGGCCATAAGCATGCCACTCACAGAGTGAGGGTCCAACTAAAAAAAAAAAAGGTTCTTTTTTTAGAGAAACAACTGCCCCCAAGGAAAGGACCTTCCAGCCCTGACATTTAGGGGTTCCTCAGAAAAATCTGACTGGCAGCCTGGTCTCCCAGCAGAAAAGACACCATACTAAACCCTTCCATGCCCTGATAGCACCCCAGGTTATTAATGGTTCACACTTAAATATGAATGGATTTCTTAGGATGGAAGACAATCGAAGGAAACCATGAAAGAGACAGAAACCAAAACAAACTGAGAAAAGGAACATTGAGGAAACTGAGATAATGTAGGGACTAGAAGATAACACTTAAAAATTATAATCAGCAGTGTGTGGTGGCTCACATTTGTAATCCCAGTATTTAGGAGGCCAAGGCGGGAGGATCACTTGAACCCGGGAGTTTGGGACCAGCCTGGACAATATAGTGAGACTTTGTCTCTATATTAAAAAAATCAAACCAGGCATGGTGGCTCAAGCCTGTAATCCCAGCACATTGGGAGGCCGAGGCGAAAAGATTGCCTGAGCCCAGGGATTTGAGACCAGCCTGGGTAACTTGGCGAGACCTCGTCTCTACAATAAATCAAGAAATTAGTCGGACTTGGTGGCTCACACCTGTAGTTCCAGCTACTCGGAAGGCTGAAATGGAAGGATCGCCTGAGTCCAGCAGGTCGAGGCAGTGGTGGCTGTGAGCGTGCCACTGCACTCCAGCCTGTATGACAGAGTGAAACTCCAATTCAAAAAACCCCCCAAAACAAAAAATGAACCAGGTGTGGCAGCATGAACCTGTGGTCTCGGCTGAGGCAAAAGGATCGCTTGAGCCCAGGAGGTGGAGATTGCAGTGAGCCATGACCATGCCATTGCACTCCAGCCCGGGTGACAGAGTGAGACGCCAACTCAAAAAACAAAACAAAAAATGGAGAACAGATTTCTGGTTGCCACAATTAAAGAGGGATGGGAAAGGAGAGAGTGGGTGTGGCTATAAAGGAGTCACATTAGGAATCCTTGTGGTGATGGGACGTTCTGTGTCTTGACTGTATCCCTGTTAATATCCTGGTTGGAATATTGCATTACAGTGAGCCGTGAAGATGGAAGATGCTACCATGGGGGGAAACTGGGTCAAGGGTACACAGGATCTCTAGTCTTTTTTTTGTTTGTTTGTTTGAGTCGGGGTCTCACTCTGTCACCCAGGCTGGAGTGCAGTGGCCAAATCACGCACGGTTCATCACAGCATCAACCTCCTAGGCTGAAGTGATCCTCCTGCCTCAGCCTCCCAAGTAGCTGGGACTACAGGCACATGCTACCACTCCCAGCTAGTTATTTTTATTTTTATTTTTTTTTGAATTAGAGTCTCAGTCACCCAGACTGAAGTGC